>NC_082729.1:28314423-28552567 GCF_030144855.1 Hypanus sabinus | reverse complement strand
TGTCAGTCCCCCCTCTCGGCCCCACCCCCAGTGTGACACTCCCTCCTCTCGGCCCCTCCCCCCGTGTGACACTACCTCCTCTCGGCCCCTCCCCCAGTGTGACACTCCCTCCTCTCGGCCCCTCCCCCAGAGTGGCACTCCCTCCTCTCGGCCCCTCTCCCCCAGTGTGGCACTCCCTCCTCTCGGCCCTCCCCCAGTGTGACACTCCCTCCTCTCGGCCCCTCCCCCAGTGTGACACTCCCTCCTCTCGGCCCCTCCCCCAGTGTGGCACTCCCTCCTCTCGGCCCCTCTCCCCCAGTGTGGCACTCCCTCCTCTCGGCCCTTCCCCAGTGTGGTACTCCCCCCTCTCGGCCCCTCCCCCAGTGTGGCACTCCCTCCTCGGCCCCTCCCCCAGTGTGACACTCCCCCCTCTCGGCCCCTCCCCCAGTGTGACACTCCCTCCTCTCGGCCCCTCCCCCAGTGTAACACTCCCTCCTCTCGGCCCCTCTCCCAGTGTGACACTCCGTTCTCTCGGCCCCTCCCCCAGTGTGGTACTCCCCCCTCTCGGCCCCTCCCCCAGTGTGACACTCCCTCCTCTCGGCCCCTCCCCCAGTGTGGCACTCCCTCCTCTCGGCCCCTCTCCCAGTGTGGCACTCCCTCCTCTCGGCCCCTCCCCCAGTGTAACACTCCCTCCTCTCGGCCCCTCCCCCAGTGTGGCACTCCCTCCTCTCGGCCTCTCCCCCAGTGTGGTACTCCTTCCTCTCGGCCCCTCCCCCAGTGTGGCACTCCCTCCTCTCGGCCCCTCCCCCAGCGTGGTACTACCTCCTCACGGCCCCTCCCCCAGTGTGGTACTACCTCCTCTCGGCCCCTCCCCCAGTGTGTCACCCCCCCTCTCGGCCCCTCTCCCAGTGTGGCACTCCCTCCTCTCGGCCCCTCCCCCAGTGTGTCACTCCCCCCTCTCGGCCCCTCCCCCAGTGTGTCACCCCCCCCTCTCGGCCCCTCTCCCAGTGTGGCACTCCCTCCTCTCGGCCCCTCTCCCAGTGTGGCACTCCCCCCTCTCGGCCCCTCCCCCAGTGTGGTACTCCCCCCTCTCGGCCCCTCCCCCAGTGTGGCACTCCCCTCCTCCCGGCCCCTCCCCCAGTGTGGCACTCCCCCCTCTCGGCCCCTCTCCCAGTGTGGCACTACCCCCTCTCGGCCCCTCCCCCAGTGTGACACTCCCTTCTCTCGGCCCCTCCCCCAGTGTGGCACTCCCTCCTCTCGGCCCCTCCCCCAGTGTGACACTCCCTCCTCTCGGCCCCTCCCCCAGTGTGACACTCCCTCCTCTCGGCCCCTCCCCCAGTGTGACACTCCCTCCTCTCGGCCCCTCCACCAGTGTGTCAGACCCCCCTTTCGGCCCCTCCCCCAGTGTGACACTCCCTCCTCTCGGCCCCTCCCCCAGTGTGGTACTCCCTCCTCTCGGCCCCTCCCCCAGTGTGGCACTCCCTCCTCTCGGCCCCTCCCCCAGTGTCGCACTCCCTCCTCTCGGCCCCTCCCCCAGTGTAGCACTCCCTCCTCTCGGCCTCTCCCCCAGTGTGGTACTCCTTCCTCTCGGCCCCTCCCCCAGTGTGGCACTCCCTCCTCTCGGCCCCTCCCCCAGCGTGGTACTACCTCCTCACGGCCCCTCCCCCAGTGTGGTACTACCTCCTCTCGGCCCCTCCCCCAGTGTGTCACCCCCCCTCTCGGCCCCTCTCCCAGTGTGGCACTCCCTCCTCTCGGCCCCTCCCCCAGTGTGTCACCCCCCCCTCTCGGCCCCTCCCCCAGTGTGTCACCCCCCCCCTCTCGGCCCCTCTCCCAGTGTGGCACTCCCTCCTCTCGGCCCCTCTCCCAGTGTGGCACTCCCCCCTCTCGGCCCTCCCCCAGTGTGGTACTCCCCCCTCTCGGCCCCTCCCCCAGTGTGGCACTCCCTCCTCTCGGCCCCTCCCCCAGTGTGGCACTCCCCCCTCTCGGCCCCTCTCCAGTGTGGCACTACCCCCTCTCGGCCCCTCCCCCAGTGTGACACTCCCTCCTCTCGGCCCCTCCCCCAGTGTGGCACTCCCCCTCTCGGCCCCTCTCCCAGTGTGACACTCCCTCCTCTCGGCCCCTCCCCCAGTGTGGCACTCCCTCCTCTCGGCCCCTCCCCCAGTGTGGCACTCCCTCCTCTCGGCCCCTCCCCCAGTGTGGCACTCCCCCCTCTCGGGCCCCTCTCCAGTGTGACACTCCCTCCTCTCGGCCCCTCCCCAGTGTGACACTCCCTCCTCTCGGCCCCTCCCCCAGTGTGGTACTCCCTCCTCTCGGCCCCTCCCCCAGTGTGACACTCCCTCCTCTCGGCCCCTCCCCCAGTGTGACACTCCCTCCTCTCGTCCCCTCCCCCAGTGTGGCACTACCCCCTCTCGGCCCCTCCCCCAGTGTGACACTCCCTCCTCTCGGCCCCCCCCCAGTGTGGCACTCCCCCTCTCGGCCCCTCTCCCAGTGTGACACTCCCTCCTCTCGGCCCCTCCCCCAGTGTGGCACTCCCTCCTCTCGGCCCCTCCCCCAGTGTGGCACTCCCTCCTCTCGGCCCCTCCCCCAGTGTGGCACTCCCCCTCTCGCCCCTCTCCCAGTGTGACACTCCCTCCTCTCGGCCCCTTCCCCCAGTGTGACACTCCCTCCTCTCGGCCCCTCCCCCAGTGTGGTACTCCCCTCCTCTCGGCCCCTCCCCCAGTGTGACACTCCCTCCTCTCGGCCCCTCCCCCAGTGTGGCACTCCCCTCCTCTCGCCCTCCCCCAGTGTGGCACTCCCTCCTCTCGGCCCTCCCCCAGTGTGGCACTCCCTCCTCTCGGCCCCTCCCCCAGTGTGGCACTCCCTCCTCTCGGCACTCCCCCAGTGTGGCACTCCCTCCTCTCGGCCCTCCCCCAGTGTGGCACTCCCTCCTCTCGGCCCCTCCCCCAGTGTAACACTCCCTCCTCTCGGCCCCTCCCCCAGTGTAACACTCCCTCCTCTCGGCCCCTCCCCCAGTGTGACACTCCCTCCTCTCGGCCCCTCCCCCAGTGTAACACTCCCTCCTCTCGGCCCCTCTCCCAGTGTGACACTCCGTTCTCTCGGCCCCTCCCCCAGTGTGGTACTCCCCCCTCTCGGCCCTCCCCCAGTGTGACACTCCCTCCTCTCGGCCCCTCCCCCAGTGTGGCACTCCCTCCTCTCGGCCCCTCTCCCAGTGTGGCACTCCCTCCTCTCGGCCCCTCCCCCAGTGTAACACTCCCTCCTCTCGGCCCCTCCCCCAGTGTGGCACTCCCTCCTCTCGGCCCCTCCCCCAGTGTGACACTCCCTCCTCTCGGCCCCTCCCCCAGTGTGACACTCCCTCCTCTCGGCCCCTCCCCCAGTGTAACACTCCCTCCTCTCGGCCCCTCCCCCAGTGTGGCACTCCCTCCTCTCGGCCCCTCCCCCAGTGTGGTACTCCCTCCTCTCGGCCCCTCCCTCCTTTCGGCCCCTCCCCCAGTGTGACACTCCCTCCTCTCGGCCCCTCCCCCAGAGTGGCACTCCCTCCTCTCGGCCCCTCTCCCCCAGTGTGGCACTCCCTCCTCTCGGCCCCTCCCCCAGTGTGACACTCCCTCCTCTCGGCCCCTCCCCCAGTGTGACACTCCCTCCTCTCGGCCCCTCCCCCAGTGTGGCACTCCCTCCTCTCGGCCCCTCTCCCCCAGTGTGGCACTCCCTCCTCTCGGCCCTTCCCAGTGTGGTACTCCCCCCTCTCGGCCCCTCCCCCAGTGTGGCACTCCCTCCTCGGCCCCTCCCCCAGTGTAACACTCCCTCCTCTCGGCCCCTCTCCCAGTGTGACACTCCGTTCTCTCGGCCCCTCCCCCAGTGTGGTACTCCCCCCTCTCGGCCCCTCCCCCAGTGTGACACTCCCTCCTCTCGGCCCCTCCCCCAGTGTGGCACTCCCTCCTCTCGGCCCCTCTCCCAGTGTGGCACTCCCTCCTCTCGGCCCCTCCCCCAGTGTAACACTCCCTCCTCTCGGCCCCTCCCCCAGTGTGGCACTCCCTCCTCTCGGCCCCTCCCCCAGTGTGGCACTCCCTCCTCTCGGCCCCTCCCCCAGTGTGGCACTACCCCCTCTCGGCCCCCTCCCCAGTGTGGTACTCCCTCCTCTCGGCCCCTCCCCCAGTGTGGCACTCCCTCCTCTCGGCCCCTCTCCCAGTGTGGTACTCCCTCCTCTCGGCCCCTCCCCCAGTGTGACACTCCCTCTCTCGCCCTCTCCCCCAGTGTGACACTCCCTCCTCTCGGACCCTCCCCCAGTGTGGCACCCTCCTCGGCCCCTCCCCCAGTGTGTCAGTCCCCCCTCTCGGCCCCACCCCCAGTGTGACACTCCCTCCTCTCGGCCCCTCCCCCCGTGTGACACTACCTCCTCTCGGCCCCTCCCCCAGTGTGACACTCCCTCCTCTCGGCCCCTCCCCCAGAGTGGCACTCCTCCTCTCGGCCCCTCTCCCCAGTGTGGCACTCCCTCCTCTCGGCCCCTCCCCCAGTGTGACACTCCCTCCTCTCGGCCCCTCCCCCAGTGTGACACTCCCTCCTCTCGGCCCCTCCCCCAGTGTGGCACTCCCTCCTCTCGGCCCCCTCTCCCCCAGTGTGGCACTCCTCCTCTCGGCCCTTCCCCAGTGTGGTACTCCCCCCTCTCGGCCCCTCCCCCAGTGTGGCACTCCCTCCTCGGCCCCTCCCCCAGTGTGACACTCCCCCCTCTCGGCCCCTCCCCCAGTGTGACACTCCCTCCTCTCGGCCCCTCCCCCAGTGTAACACTCCCTCCTCTCGGCCCCTCTCCCAGTGTGACACTCCGTTCTCTCGGCCCCTCCCCCAGTGTGGTACTCCCCCCTCTCGGCCCCTCCCCCAGTGTGACACTCCCTCCTCTCGGCCCCTCCCCCAGTGTGGCACTCCCTCCTCTCGGCCCCTCTCCCAGTGTGGCACTCCCTCCTCTCGGCCCCTCCCCAGTGTAACACTCCCTCCTCTCGGCCCCTCCCCCAGTGTGGCACTCCCTCCTCTCGGCCCCTCCCCCAGTGTGACACTCCCTCCTCTCGGCCCCTCCCCCAGTGTGACACTCCCTCCTCTCGGCCCCTCCCCCAGTGTGACACTCCCTCCTCTCGGCCCCTCCACCAGTGTGTCAGACCCCCCTTTCGGCCCCTCCCCCAGTGTGACACTCCCTCCTCTCGGCCCCTCCCCCAGTGTGGTACTCCCTCCTCTCGGCCCTCCCCCAGTGTGGCACTCCCTCCTCTCGGCCCCTCCCCCAGTGTCGCACTCCCTCCTCTCGGCCCCTCCCCCAGCGTGGTACTACCTCCTCACGGCCCCTCCCCCAGTGTGGTACTACCTCCTCTCGGCCCCTCCCCCAGTGTGTCACCCCCCCCTCTCGGCCCCTCTCCCAGTGTGGCACTCCCTCCTCTCGGCCCCTCCCCCAGTGTGTCACCCCCCCCTCTCGGCCCCTCCCCCAGTGTGTCACCCCCCCCTCTCGGCCCCTCTCCCAGTGTGGCACTCCCTCCTCTCGGCCCTCTCCCAGTGTGGCACTCCCCCCTCTCGGCCCCTCCCCCAGTGTGGTACTCCCCCCTCTCGGCCCCTCCCCCAGTGTGGCACTCCCTCCTCTCGGCCCCTCCCCCAGTGTGGCACTCCCCCCTCTCGGCCCCTCTCCCAGTGTGGCACTACCCCCTCTCGGCCCCTCCCCCAGTGTGACACTCCCTTCTCTCGGCCCCTCCCCCAGTGTGACACTCCCTTCTCTCGGCCCCTCCCCCAGTGTGACACTCCCTCCTCTCGGCCCCTCCCCCAGTGTGACACTCCCTCCTCTCGGCCCCTCCCCCAGTGTGACACTCCCTCCTCTCGGCCCCTCCCCAGTGTGACACTCCCTCCTCTCGGCCCCTCCACCAGTGTGTCAGACCCCCCTTTCGGCCCCTCCCCCAGTGTGACACTCCCTCCTCTCGGCCCTCCCCCAGTGTGGTACTCCCTCCTCTCGGCCCCTCCCCCAGTGTGGCACTCCCTCCTCTCGGCCCCTCCCCCAGTGTCGCACTCCCTCCTCTCGGCCCCTCCCCCAGTGTAGCACTCCCTCCTCTCGGCCTCTCCCCCAGTGTGGTACTCCTTCCTCTCGGCCCCTCCCCCAGTGTGGCACTCCCCTCCTCTCGGCCCCTCCCCCAGCGTGGTACTACCTCCTCACGGCCCCTCCCCCAGTGTGGTACTACCTCCTCTCGGCCCCTCCCCCAGTGTGTCACCCCCCCTCTCGGCCCCTCTCCCAGTGTGGCACTCCCTCCTCTCGGCCCCTCCCCCAGTGTGTCACCCCCCCCCCCTCGGCCCCTCCCCCAGTGTGTCACCCCCCCCTCTCGGCCCCTCTCCCAGTGTGGCACTCCCTCCTCTCGGCCCCTCTCCCAGTGTGGCACTCCCCCCTCTCGGCCCCTCCCCCAGTGTGGTACTCCCCCCTCTCGGCCCCTCCCCCAGTGTGGCACTCCCTCCTCTCGGCCCCTCCCCCAGTGTGGCACTCCCCCCTCTCGGCCCCTCTCCCAGTGTGGCACTACCCCCTCTCGGCCCCTCCCCCAGTGTGACACTCCCTCCTCTCGGCCCCTCCCCCAGTGTGGCACTCCCCCTCTCGGCCCCTCTCCCAGTGTGACACTCCCTCCTCTCGGCCCCTCCCCCAGTGTGGCACTCCCTCCTCTCGGCCCCTCCCCCAGTGTGGCACTCCCTCCTCTCGGCCCCTCCCCCAGTGTGGCACTCCCCCTCTCGGCCCCTCTCCCAGTGTGACACTCCCTCCTCTCGGCCCTCCCCCAGTGTGACACTCCCTCCTCTCGGCCCCTCCCCCAGTGTGGTACTCCCTCCTCTCGGCCCCTCCCCCAGTGTGACACTCCCTCCTCTCGGCCCCTCCCCCAGTGTGGCACTCCCTCCTCTCGGCCCTCCCCCAGTGTGGCACTCCCTCCTCTCGGCCCTCCCCCAGTGTGGCACTCCCTCCTCTCGGCCCCTCCCCCAGTGTGGTACTCCCTCCTCTCGGCCCCTCCCTCCTTTCGGCCCCTCTCCCAGTGTGGTACTCCCTCCTCTCGGCCCCTCCCCCAGTGTGACACTCCCCCCTCTCGGCCTCTCCCCAGTGTGGTACTCCCTCCTCTCGGCCCCTCCCCCAGTGTGGTACTCCCTCCTCTCGGCCCCTCTCCCAGTGTGACACTCCCTCGGCCCCTCCCCCAGTGTGGCACTCCCTCCTCTCGGCCCCTCCCCCAGTGTGGCACTCCCTCCTCTCGCCCCTCCCCCATTGTGGCACTACCTCCTCTCGGCCCCTCTCCCAGTGTGACACTCCCTCCTCTCGGCCCCTCTCCCAGTGTGGCACTCCCTCCTCTCGGCCCCTCCCCCAGTGTGACACTCCCTCCTCTCGGCCCCTCTCCCAGTGTGGTACTCCCCCCTCTCGGCCCCTCCCCCAGTGTGACACTCCCTCCTTTCGGCCCCTCCCCCAGTGTGGTACTCCCTCCTCTCGGCCCCTCTCCCAGTGTGACACTCCCTCGGCCCCTCCCCCAGTGTGGCACTCCCTCCTCTCGGCCCCTCCCCCAGTGTGGCACTCCCTCCTCTCGGCCCCTCCCCCATTGTGGCACTACCTCCTCTCGGCCCCTCTCCCAGTGTGACACTACCCCCTCTCGGCCCCTCCCCCAGTGTGGCACTCCCCCCTCTCGGCCCCTCTCCCAGTGTGACACTCCCTCCTCTCGGCCCCTCTCCCAGTGTGACACTACCCCCTCTCGGCCCCTCCCCCAGTGTGGCACTCCCTCCTCTCGGCCCCTCTCCCAGTGTGACACTCCCTCCTCTCGGCCCCTCTCCCAGTGTGACACTCCCTCGGCCCCCTCCCCCAGTGTGGCACTCCCTCCTCTCGGCCCTCCCCCAGTGTGGTACTCCCTCCTCTCGGCCCCTCTCCCAGTGTGGTACTCCATCCTCTCGGCCCCTCTCCCAGTGTGGTACTCCCCCCTCTCGGCCCCTCCCCCAGTGTGGCACTCCCCCCTCTCGGCCCCTCCCCCAGTGTGGCACTCCCACCTCTCGGCCCCTCCCCCAGTGTGGCACTCCCTCCTCTCGGCCCCTCCCCCAGTGTGGCACTCCCTCCTCTCGGCCCCTCCCCCAGTGTGACACTCCCTCCTCTCGGCCCCTCCCCCAGTGTGGCACTCCCTCCTCTCGGCCCCTCCCCCAGTGTGGCCCTCCCTCCTCTCGGCCCCTCCCCCAGTGTGACACTCCCTCCTCAGCCCCTCCCCCAGTGTGGCACTCCCTCCTCTCGGCCCCTCCCCCAGTGTGGTACTCCCTCCTCTCGGCCCCTCCCCCAGTGTGACACTCCCCCCTCTCGGCCCCTCCCCCAGTGTGACACTCCCTCCTCTCGGCCCCTCCCCCAGTGTAACACTCCCTCCTCTCGGCCCCTCTCCCAGTGTGACACTCCGTTCTCTCGGCCCCTCCCCCAGTGTGGTACTCCCCCCTCTCGGCCCCTCCCCCAGTGTGACACTCCCTCCTCTCGGCCCCTCCCCCAGTGTGGCACTCCCTCCTCTCGGCCCCTCTCCCAGTGTGGCACTCCCCTCCTCTCGGCCCCTCCCCCAGTGTAACACTCCCTCCTCTCGGCCCTCCCCCAGTGTGGCACTCCCTCCTCTCGGCCCCTCCCCCAGTGTGGCACTCCCTCCTCTCGGCCCCTCCCCCAGTGTGGCACTACCCCCTCTCGGCCCCTCCCCCAGTGTGGTACTCCCTCCTCTCGGCCCCTCCCCCAGTGTGGCACTCCCTCCTCTCGGCCCCTCTCCCAGTGTGGTACTCCCTCCTCTCGGCCCCTCCCCCAGTGTGACACTCCCTCTCTCGCCCTCTCCCCCAGTGTGACACTCCCTCCTCTCGGACCCTCCCCCAGTGTGGCACCCTCCTCGGCCCCTCCCCCAGTGTGTCAGTCCCCCCTCTCGGCCCCTCCCCCTGTGTGGTACTCCCTCCTCTCGGCCCCTCTCCCCCAGTGTGGCACTCCCTCCTCTCTGCCCTTCCCCAGTGTGGTACTCCCTTCTCTCGGCCCCTCCCCCAGTGTGGCACTCCCTCCTCTCGGCCCCTCCCCCAGTGTGACACTCCCTCCTCTCGGCCCCTCCCCCAGCGTGGTACTACCTCCTCACGGCCCCTCCCCCAGTGTGGTACTACCTCCTCTCGGCCCCTCCCCCAGTGTGTCACCCCCCCTCTCGGCCCCTCTCCCAGTGTGGCACTCCCTCCTCTCGGCCCCTCCCCCAGTGTGTCACCCCCCCCTCTCGGCCCCTCCCCCAGTGTGTCACCCCCCCCTCTCGGCCCCTCTCCCAGTGTGGCACTCCCTCCTCTCGGCCCCTCTCCCAGTGTGGCACTCCCTCCTCTCGGCCCCTCCCCCAGTGTGGCACTCCCTCCTCTCGGCCCCTCCCCCAGTGTGACACTCCCTCCTCTCGGCCCCTCTCCCAGTGTGGCACTCCCTCCTCTCGGCCCCTCCCCCCAGTGTGGCACTCCCCCCTCTCGCCCCTCCCCCAGTGTGGCACTCCCTCCTCTCGGCCCCTCCCCCAGTGTCGTATTCCCTCCTCTCAGCCCCTTCCAGTGAGGTGCTTTGTCCTCACGCCCCCCCCAGCCATCACCCAGTCTTGCCAAACCCTCTGTTCCCCCTTCCCTCTGCTCGCCACATTCCTGGACCGATCCTCCCCTCGCCACCCTCCTCTTTCTGCCCCTGCTCTCCTTACCGCCCTCTTCTCTCCAGTCCCTCTCCTTGCCACCCCTTTCCTCACTTGCCCATCCCTCCCCCTCCTCCTGGTTGCCTCTCCCACACTGACCCTG
The DNA here is from genome assembly GCF_030144855.1 of Hypanus sabinus. Classification (NCBI taxonomy): domain Eukaryota; kingdom Metazoa; phylum Chordata; class Chondrichthyes; order Myliobatiformes; family Dasyatidae; genus Hypanus; species Hypanus sabinus. The sequence continues at coordinate 28,542,817 of NC_082729.1, read as the reverse complement.
CCTTCTCTCGAGCAGCAGCCCCCCTCCGCTGACCTGATGATCCGCGACGTTCAGCTCCGACATGCCGGAAGGTACAGCTGCCGAGCCGAGACCCCGGCCGATTCCGCCTCGGACGCCAGCCAGCTCCTGGTGCGGGGTGAGCTCCTCCTTTGGGGCAGGGTGGGGCACCCCACTGGGGAAGGGCAGGCACTGGCAGAGGGTGGTATTCTGACTGGAGGGCAATGGCGTTCCAGAGGGATCAGTGGGTCTCAGCACTTAACAGGCTCTTCGGATCTGCACTCGGAATACAGCGGGCAGTTCTGGTTGCCCCGGAAGGGTGTGGAGTCTTTGGAGAGGGTGCATTGGAGTGGAGTGGAGTGCGTTGGAGTGAATGGACTCGAAGGCAAGACTGGACAGGCTTGGGTTGTTTTGTCTGGAGCAGACAAGTCTGAGGGGAGATCTGACAGAGGCTTATAGGATTCTGAGAGGCATTAACAGGGTCGACAGCCAGCATCTTTCTGCCCAGGGTCAAAATGTCGAATACAAGAGGACGTGCTTGGTTATTTTAGACAGTCAGTCTTTTTCAAGAATCAGGCGTCTAATTTATTAATCACATTGAAATATGGAGTGCGACGTGCTGTCTGCATTAACGACCAATGTGCCTTGGGTGTGCTGAGGGGCAGCCCGCCAGGGTCCAGCGCCAACACAGCCTCCTCGTAACGCTCAGCAGAACACAAGTGACCAAACAACATCAAAACGAGCCCTTTCCTCCCCTCCCCCATGGAGCCTCCACCCTCCAGCAGACTCAGAGTCAGGATCATAAACACTGGGCCTTCGACTGCCCCACAGGACTTGCAGAGATTCACAGACTCAGGGCTCCGGCCTTCGGGCCTCAAGTCTCAGACACCTGATTCGACCTCTGGGCCTCGATTCGCCGATCACTGAACACTCGGCCTTGAATTCTGGAACTCCTATCCCCCTGGAACTCTGCCTCGGGAACCGGCCTCCAACTTGCTGAGCTGAAAGGGCCCTCGCCTACTCTCTGCAGTCCGCTGGTCTTTGATTGAGGAGCGGAGACCTGTATTGAGGCCTGACCTCTAATTCCCCCCTAAAACCCTAACCTGACCCCTAACTCCCTTGTCTCCAAAACCATCTTTATGAGCCTATCGCTTGTTAATTATCAGCCATGTCGTGGTGACGTGGGTGATCATGGTGTTTCCATGACCATGATTGTTCTTGGGAAATTTTTCTACAGAAGTGGTTTGCAATTGCCTTCTTCTGGGCAGTGTCTTTACTTAATATGGGTGACCGGCCATTATCAACACTCTTCGGAGATTATCTGCCTGGTGTCAGTTATCACATAACCAGGACTTGTGATATGATCCCTGCTCCCACGGCTTCACGTGACCCTGATCGGGGGGCTAAGCAGGGGCTACACCTTGCCCGAGGGTGACCTGCAGGCTCGCGAAGGGAAGGAGCTCCTTACACCTCCTTTGGTAGAGACGTATCTCCACCCCGACACCCTTATGGACCTATAGACAATGAAAAATCGCTAAATCTGTCTGTGACTCAGTGGAGGCTGCAGCTCATGGTTGGAATGTCTAATACCAGAAGCATCTGCATGGACAATGTGGAGAGTCAAAGACTTTTTCCCCAGGGTGAAAAACATCAAACTGAGGTTTAGAATGAAGGTGGGGTGGGAGAAGTTTATGAATTATTGACAGGGGCATATTTTATTTTATGCAGAGTGGTGGGTGTCTGGAACGGGTTTCCTGGACTGGTGCTGGAGACGGATTCAATAGAGGCTGTTAGACAGACAAATGAATAAACAGGGATTTGAAATCAACAGAGATGGGATTGGCATTGCAGTCAGTATGGAGATGGTGGGCTGAAGGGCCTGCTCCAGTGTTGTTCCTGCATGTGATCTGAGGGTTGGGAGGGTGGAGTGAAGTAGGTTTCTCCTCGGATGGATGGGTCTGGGGGAGAGGGCCAGCAGTGGGCACTGATCCTCCCTCTCATCCTCTCTGCCCTCAGGTCCGCCGGGAACACCCGGCGTTGTGATTGTGGAGGAGGTATCAGCCAGCAGCGCCACGCTATCCTGGGGCAGAGCACAGGATAACCACAGCCCCATCACCCACTACAGCGTGCAGGCCCGCACCCCCTTCTCACTGGGCTGGCAGACGCTGAGGACTGGTAACCGCATGTGGGACCACGCTTCCCCACCAGACACACTCTCTCGTTCAACCCCGCTAACTCCACCCTCCCCTCCAACCCCGCTAACTCCACCCTCCCCTCCAACCCCGCTAACTCCACCCTCCCCTCCAACCCCGCTAACTCCACCCACCCCTCCAACCCCGCTAACTCCACCCTCCCCTCCAACCCCGCTAACTCCACCCTCCCCTCCAACCCCGCTAACTCCACCCTCCCCTCCAACCCCGCTAACTCCACCCTCCCCTCTAACCCCGCTAACTCCACCCTCCCCTCCAACCCCGCTAACTCCACCCTCCCCTCCAACCCCGCTAACTCCACCCTCCCCTCCAACCCCGCTAACTCCACCCTCCCCTCCAACCCCGCTAACTCCACCCTCCCCTCCAACCCCGCTAACTCCACCCTCCCCTCTAACCCCGCTAACTCCACCCTCCCCTCTAACCCCGCTAACACCACCCTCCCCTCTAACCCCGGTAACTCCACCCTCCCCTCTAACCCCGCTAACTTCACCCTCCCCTCCAACCCCGCTAACTCCACCCTCCCCTCCAACCCCGCTAACTCCACCCACCCCTCTAACCCCGCTAACTCCACCCTCCCCTCCAACCCCGCTAACTCCACCCACACCTCCAACCCCGCTAACTCCACCCTCCCCTCCAACCCCGCTAACTCCACTCTCCCCTCCAACCCCGCTAACTCCACCCTCCCCTCTAACCCCGCTAACACCACCCTCCCCACTAACCACACAAACTCCACCCTCCCCTCTAACCCCGCTAACTCCACTCTCCCCTCCAACCCCGCTAACTCCACCCTCCCCTCCAACCCCGCTAACTCCACCCTCCCCTCTAACCCCGCTAACTCAACCCTCCCCTCCAACCCCGCTAACTCCACCCTCCCCTCCAACCCAGCTAACTCCACCCTCCCCTCCAACCCTGCTAACTCCACCCACCCCTCTAACCCCGCTAACTCCACCCTCCCCTCCAACCCCGCTAACTCCACCCTCCCCTCCAACCCCGCTAAATCCTCCCTCACCTCCAACCCCGCTAACTCCACCCTCCCCTCTAACCCCGCTAACTCCACTCTCCCCTCCAACCCCGCTAACTCCACCCTCCCCTCCAACCACGCTAACTCCACCCTCCCCTCTAACCCCGCTAACTCCACTCTCCCCTCCAACCCCGCTAACTCCACCCTCCCCTCTAACCCCGCTAACTCAACCCTCCCCTCCAACCCCGCTAACTCCACCCTCCCCTCCAACCCTGCTAACTCCACCCTCCCCTCCAACCCCGCTAACTCCGCCCTCCCCTCCAACCCCGCTAACTCCACCCTCCCCTCCAACCCCGCTAACTCCACCCACCCCTCTAACCCTGCTAACTCCACCCTCCCCTCCAACCCCGCTAACTCCACCCTCCCATCCAACCCCGCTAACTCCACCCTCCCCTCCAACCCCGCTAACTCCACCCACCCCTCCAACCCCGCTAACTCCACCCTCCCCTCTAATCCTGCTAACTCCACCCTCCCCTCCAACCCCGCTAACTCCACCCTCTCCTCCAACCCCGCTAACTCCACCCTCCCCTCCAACCCCGCTAACTCCACCCTCCCCTCTAACCCCGCTAACTCCACCCTCCCCTCCAACCCCGCTAACTCCACCCTCCCCTCCAACCCCGCTAACTCCACCCTCCCCTCTAACCCCGCTAACTCCACCCTCCCCTCCAACCCCGCTAACTCCACCCTCCCCTCCAACCCCGCTAACTCCACCCTCCCCTCCAACCCAGCTAACTCCACCCTTCCCTCCAACCCCGCTAACTCCACCCTCCCCTCTAACCCCGCTAACTCCACCCTTCCCTCTAACCCCTCTAACTCCACCCTCCCCTCCAACCCCGCTAACTCCACCCTCCCCTCCAACCCTGCTAACTCCACCCTTCCCTCCAACCCCGCTAACTCCACCCTCCCCTCTAACCCTGCTAACTCCACCCTCCCCTCCAAATCCACTAACTCCACCCTCCCCTCCAACCCCGCTAACTCCACCCTCCCCTCTAACCCCGCTAACTCCACCCAACCCTCCAACCCCGCTAACTCCACCCTCCCCTCCAACCCCGCTAACTCCACCCTCCCCTCCAACCCTGCTAATTCCACCCTCCCCTCCACTATTCCACCCTCCCCTTCAACCCTGCAAACTCCACCCTCCAATAACCTCACTAACTTCACCCCACCCTCCATTCCAATCCCACCAACTCCAACCCTGCTAACTCCACCCTCCACTCCAAATCTACTATACTGCCCTCCCCTTCAACCCCACTAACTCCACATTTCACTCTAATCTCTCTAACCTCACCCTCCACTCCAACCCCAATCCCATCAATTCCACCCTCCACTCCAACCCCGCTAACTCCTCCCTCACCCCATCATCCACCCTGCCCAACCCCTTCAAACCCTCTAACCCACAATCTCCCAAACCCTGCCCAACCCCTTCAAACCCTCTAACCCACAATCTCCCGAGCCCTGCCCATCCCCTTCAAACCCTCTAACCCACAATCTCCCAAACCCTGCCCATCCCCTTCAAACCCTCTAACCCACAATCTCCCAAACCCTGCCCATCCCCTTCAAACCCTCTAACCCACAATCTCCCGAGCCCTGCCCGTCCCCTTCAAACCCTCTAACCCACAATCTCCCGAGCCCTGCCCGTTCCCTTCAAACCCTCTAACCCACAATCTCCCGAGCCCTGCCCATCCCCTTCAAACCCTCTAACCCACAATCTCCCGAGCCCTGCCCAACCCCTTCAAACCCTCTAACCCACAATCTCCCGAGCCCTGCCCAACCCCTTCAAACCCTCTAACCCACAATCTCCCAAACCCTGCCCAACCCCTTCAAACCCTCTAACCCACAATCTCCCGAGCCCTGCCCAACCCCTTCAAACCCTCTAACCCACAATCTCCCGAGCCCTGCCCAACCCCTTCAAACCCTCTAACCCACAATCTCCCAAACCCTGCCCAACCCTTTCAAACCCTCTAACCCACAATCTCCCGAGCCCTGCCCAACCCCTTCAAACCCTCTAACCCACAATCTCCCAAACCCTGCCCGTCCCCTTCAAACCCTCTAACCCACAATCTCCCGAGCCCTGCCCAACCCCTTCAAACCCTCTAACCCACAATCTCCCAAACCCTGCCCAACCACGTCAAACCCTCTAACCCACAATCTCCCGAGCTCTGCCCAACCCCTTCAAACCCTCTAACCCACAATCTCCCGAGCCCTGCCCAACCCCTTCAAACCCTCTAACCCACAATCTCCCAAACCCTGCCCAACCCCTTCAAACCCTCTAACCCACAATCTCCCGAGCCCTGCCCAACCCCTTCAAACCCTCTAACCCACAATCTCCCAAACCCTGCCCATCCCCTTCAAACCCTCTAACCCACAATCTCCCGAGCCCTGCCCAACCCCTTCAAACCCTCTAACCCACAATCTCCCAAACCCTGCCCAACCCCTTCAAACCCTCTAACCCACAATCTCCCGAGCCCTGCCCATCCCCTTCAAACCCTCTAACCCACAATCTCCCGAGCCCTGCCCATCCCCTTCAAACCCTCTAACCCACAATCTCCCAAACCCTGCCCAACCCCTTCAAACCCTCTAACCCACAATCTCCCAAAACCTGCCCAACCACTTCAAACCCTCTAACCCACAATCTCCCGAGCCCTGCCCAACCCCTTCAAACCCTCTAACCCACAATCTCCCGAGCCCTGCCCAACCCCTTCAAACCCTCTAACCCACAATCTCCCAAACCCTGCCCAACCCCTTCAAACCCTCTACCCACAATCTCCCGAGCCCTGCCCAACCCCTTCAAACCCTCTAACCCACAATCTCCCGAGCCCTGCCCATCCCCTTCAAACCCTCTAACCCACAATCTCCCGAGCCCTGCCCAACCCCTTCAAACCCTCTAACCCACAATCTCCCAAACCCTGCCCAACCACGTCAAACCCTCTAACCCACAATCTCCCGAGCCCTGCCCAACCCCTTCAAACCCTCTAACCCACAATCTCCCAAACCCTGCCCGTCCCCTTCAAACCCTCTAACCCACAATCTCCCAAACCCTGCCCGTCCCCTTCAAACCCTCTAACCCACAATCTCCCGAGCCCTGCCCAACCCCTTCAAACCCTCTAACCCACAATCTCCCAAACCCTGCCCGTCCCCTTCAAACCCTCTAACCCACAATCTCCCAAACCCTGCCCAACCCCTTCAAACCCTCTAACCCACAATCTCCCGAGCCCTGCCCAACCCCTTCAAACCCTCTAACCCACAATCTCCCGAGCCCTGCCCAACCCCTTCAAACCCTCTAACCCACAATCTCCCAAACCCTGCCCAACCCCTTCAAACCCTCTAACCCACAATCTCCTGAGCCCTGCCCAACCCCTTCAAACCCTCTAACCCACAATCTCCCAAACCCTGCCCAACCCCTTCAAACCCTCTAACCCACAATCTCCCAAACCCTGCCCATCCCCTTCAAACCCTCTAACCCACAATCTCCCAAACCCTGCCCAACCCCTTCAAACCCTCTAACCCACAATCTCCCAAACCTTGCCCAACCCCTTCAAACCCTCTAACCCACAATCTCCCGAGCTCTGCCCAACCCCTTCAAACCCTCTAACCCACAATCTCCCGAGCCCTGCCCATCCCCTTCAAACCCTCTAACCCACAATCTCCCGAGCCCTGCCCATCCCCTTCAAGCCCTCTAACCCACAATCTCCCAAACCCTGCCCATCCCCTTCAAACCCTCTAACCCACAATCTCCCGAGCCCTGCCCAACCCCTTCAAACCCTCTAACCCACAATCTCCCAAACCCTGCCCGTCCCCTTCAAACCCTCTAACCCACAATCTCCCGAGCCCTGCCCATCCCCTTCAAACCCTCTAACCCACAATCTCCCAAACCCTGCCCGTCCCCTTCAAACCCTCTAACCCACAATCTCCCAAACCCTGCCCAACCCCTTCAAACCCTCTAACCCACAATCTCCCAAACCCTGCCCATCCCCTTCAAACCCTCTAACCCACAATCTCCCAAACCCTGCCCATCCCCTTCAAACCCTCTAACCCACAATCTCCCAAACCCTGCCCGTCCCCTTCAAACCCTCTAACCCACAATCTCCCGAGCCCTGCCCAACCCCTTCAAACCCTCTAACCCACAATCCCCCGAGCCCTGCCCAACCCCTTCAAACCCTCTAACCCACAATCTCCCGAGCCCTGCCCAACCCCTTCAAACCCTCTAACCCACAATCTCCCGAGCCCTGCCCAACCCCTTCAAACCCTCTAACCCACAATCTCCCAAACCCTGCCCAACCCCTTCAAACCCTCTAACCCACAATCTCCCAAACCCTGCCCAACCCCTTCAAACCGTCTAACCCACAATCTCCCAAACCCTGCCCATGCCCTTCAAACCCTCTAACCCACAATCTCCCAAACCCTGACCAACCCCTTCAAACCCTCTAACCCACAATCTCCCAAGCCCTGCCCAACCCCTTCAAACCCTCTAACCCACAATCTCCCAAGCCCTGCCCAACCCCTTCAAACCCTCTAACCCACAATCTCCCAAACCCTGACCAACCCCTTCAAACCCTCTAACCCACAATCTCCCGAGCCCTGCCCATCCCCTTCAAACCCTCTAACCCACAATCTCCCAAACCCTGCCCAACCCCTTCAAACCCTCTACCCACAATCTCCCGAGCCCTGCCCAACCCCTTCAAACCCTCTAACCCACAATCTCCCGAGCCCTGCCCAACCCCTTCAAACCCTCTAACCCACAATCTCCCGAGCCCTGCCCAACCCCTTCAAACCCTCTAACCCACAATCTCCCAAACCCTGCCCAACCACGTCAAACCCTCTAACCCACAATCTCCCGAGCCCTGCCCAACCCCTTCAAACCCTCTAACCCACAATCTCCCAAACCCTGCCCGTCCCCTTCAAACCCTCTAACCCACAATCTCCCAAACCCTGCCCGTCCCCTTCAAACCCTCTAACCCACAATCTCCCGAGCCCTGCCCAACCCCTTCAAACCCTCTAACCCACAATCTCCCAAACCCTGCCCGTCCCCTTCAAACCCTCTAACCCACAATCTCCCAAACCCTGCCCAACCCCTTCAAACCCTCTAACCCACAATCTCCCGAGCCCTGCCCAACCCCTTCAAACCCTCTAACCCACAATCTCCCGAGCCCTGCCCAACCCCTTCAAACCCTCTAACCCACAATCTCCCAAACCCTGCCCAACCCCTTCAAACCCTCTAACCCACAATCTCCTGAGCCCTGCCCAACCCCTTCAAACCCTCTAACCCACAATCTCCCAAACCCTGCCCAACCCCTTCAAACCCTCTAACCCACAATCTCCCAAACCCTGCCCATCCCCTTCAAACCCTCTATCCCACAATCTCCCAAACCCTGCCCAACCCCTTCAAACCCTCTAACCCACAATCTCCCAAACCTTGCCCAACCCCTTCAAACCCTCTAACCCACAATCTCCCGAGCTCTGCCCAACCCCTTCAAACCCTCTAACCCACAATCTCCCGAGCCCTGCCCATCCCCTTCAAACCCTCTAACCCACAATCTCCCGAGCCCTGCCCATCCCCTTCAAGCCCTCTAACCCACAATCTCCCAAACCCTGCCCATCCCCTTCAAACCCTCTAACCCACAATCTCCCGAGCCCTGCCCAACCCCTTCAAACCCTCTAACCCACAATCTCCCAAACCCTGCCCGTCCCCTTCAAACCCTCTAACCCACAATCTCCCGAGCCCTGCCCATCCCCTTCAAACCCTCTAACCCACAATCTCCCAAACCCTGCCCGTCCCCTTCAAACCCTCTAACCCACAATCTCCCAAACCCTGCCCAACCCCTTCAAACCCTCTAACCCACAATCTCCCAAACCCTGCCATCCCCTTCAAACCCTCTAACCCACAATCTCCCAAACCTTGCCCAACCCCTTCAAACCCTCTAACCCACAATCTCCCGAGCTCTGCCCAACCCCTTCAAACCCTCTAACCCACAATCTCCCGAGCCCTTCCCATCCCCTTCAAACCCTCTAACCCACAATCTCCCAAACCCTGCCCGTCCCCTTCAAACCCTCTAACCCACAATCTCCCAAACCCTGCCCAACCCCTTCAAACCCTCTAACCCACAATCTCCCAAACCCTGCCCAACCCCTTCAAACCCTCTAACCCACAATCTCCCAAACCCTGCCCAACCCCTTCAAACCCTCTAACCCACAATCTCCCGAGCCCTGCCCATCCCCTTCAAACCCTCTAACCCACAATCTCCCAAACCCTGCCCGTCCCCTTCAAACCCTCTAACCCACAATCTCCCGAGCCCTGCCCAACCCCTTCAAACCCTCTAACCCACAATCTCCCGAGCCCTGCCCAACCCCTTCAAACCCTCTAACCCACAATCTCCCGAGCCCTGCCCAACCCCTTCAAACCCTCTAACCCACAATCTCCCGAGCCCTGCCCAACCCCTTCAAACCCTCTAACCCACAATCTCCCGAGCCCTGCCCATCCCCTTCAAACCCTCTAACCCACAATCTCCCAAACCCTGCCCGTCCCCTTCAAACCCTCTAACCCACAATCTCCCAAACCCTGCCCATCCCCTTCAAGCCCTCTAACCCACAATCTCCTGAGCCCTGCCCATCCCCTTCAAACCCTCTAACCCACAATCTCCCAAACCCTGCCCGTCCCCTTCAAACCCTCTAACCCACAATCTCCCGAGCTCTGCCCAACCCCTTCAAACCCTCTAACCCACAATCTCCCAAACCCTGCCCAACCCCTTCAAACCCTCTAACCCACAATCTCCCAAACCCTGCCCGTCCCCTTCAAACCCTCTAACCCACAATCTCCCAAACCCTGCCCAACCCCTTCAAACCCTCTAACCCACAATCTCCCGAGCTCTGCCCAACCCTTGCACCTCAATTCACTTCCCCCAATCACTGTCCCCTTCTCTTCCTCCCTCTCTCTGCATTCCCCCTAATCCCCCCTTTGCTCCGCTCTAACTCTCCTCCCCCTCTTCTGCTCCCACCTCTCTCCCCTCTAATGCTTCCTTTCTCCATCCTTCCCCCTCCCCTCTGTACCTCCCTCACCCTCCCCTCCCTTCCTCCACCTCTTCTCCCTTTCCCTGTCACATGGGAGTGGAGATTTGGCAGCTGAGGGGTGAAGGTGTGGTTCTGGGTTTGGTCCGTTGACAGGAATGGAGGGATGGTGTGATTGGGAGATCAGGCATGGGCCAGAAGGATGGGGTGGACATTCTGGGCAAACGGGATGCAGGAGGGTTCCCAAAGTAGTGGGTGGGCGATGCTCTTTGGGAGAGGCTGGTATCTTGGACAGAAACCAATGGGTGGGGAGTGCCCGTTGGCACACGGAAAGGTGAGGGTATGGGTGTGGGTGAGGGTGCTGGTGGGTTTTGGGAGTGAGCTGGCATTCAGTAGCACTGGGTGTAACACCTTGTTTTGTCTCTGTGTCTCTGGATGTGCGTCTCTAACTGTGTCTGTCTCTATGTCCGTGTCTCTCTCTGTATACCTGTGTGTGTGTGTGTGTGTGGACAGTGCCGGAGACCATTACCGGAGAGCTGGAGTCAGCCATAGCCACTGCCCTCCACCCCTGGGTCGACTACGAATTCCGAGTGGTTGCGACCAATGTCATTGGGACGGGCGATCCCAGTGTCCCCTCCCGTGTAGTCCGCACGCAGGAAGCAGGTAAGCAATGGGGGATACCAAATCTGTGTTCGCCTCACCATCACCATCTCCCCTCACATCCACACCTCTTCCCTCTCATCCACCCCACCGTACAACCCTCTCCTCTTCTCCCTCACAACTTCTGTTCCGCCTCACCCTCCCATCCACCCCTCTCGCCAACCTTCCCCCTTCTCCCTCTCCCCGTGTCGGCCCCCCCGTGTGAACCCCTCTCCGTCATTCAGTGTGGGGTGTCTGCGCCAGATCTGTGTTCCTGCCCCACTCTCACCGTGATCTGCTCCCCCTCCCCGTCTGTCTGTGTGTGGGTGTTTGTGTCAAGTCAGTACCTCCCCATCCCACCCCAATCTGTCTGTCTGTCTGTGAGTGGGTATTTGCACCATTGGTACCTCCCCCACCCTGTTCTCTCTGTCTGTGTGTGTGGGTGTTTGTGTCGGGTCAGTACCTGCCCCACCCTGCTCTGTCTGTGTGTGTGTGTGTGGGTGTTTGTGTCGGGTCAGTACCTCCCCCACCCTGATCTGTCTGTGTGTGTGTGTGGGTGTTTGTGTCGGGTCAGTACCTCCCCCACCCTGATCTGTCTGTGTGTGTCTGTCTGTGTGTGTGTGGGTGTTTGTGTCGGGTCAGTACCTCCCCCACCCTGATCTGTCTGTGTGTGTCTGTCTGCGTGTGTGTGTGTGTGTGTGTTTGTGTCGGGTCAGTACCTCCCCCACCCTGATCTGTCTGTGTGTGTGTGTGTGGGTGTTTGTGTCTGGTCAGTACCTCCCCCACCCTGATCTGTGTGTGTGTGTGTGTGTGGGTGTTTGTGTCGGGTCAGTACCTCCCCCACCCTGATCTGTCTGTGTCTGTGTGTGTGGGTGTTTGTGTCGGGTCAGTACCTCCCCCACCCTGATCTGTCTGTGTCTGTGTGTGTGGGTGTTTGTGTCTGGTCAGTACCTCCCCCACCCTGATCTGTGTGTGTGTGTGTGTGTGTGTGGGTGTTTGTGTCGGGTCAGTACCTCCCCCACCCTGATCTGTCTGTGTCTGTGTGTGTGGGTGTTTGTGTCGGGTCAGTACCTCCCCCACCCTGATCTGTCTGTGTGTGTGTGTGGGTGTTTGTGTCAGGTCAGTACCTCCCCCACCCTGATCTGTCTGTGTGCGTGTGTGGGTGTTTGTGTCAGGTCAGTACCTCCCCCACCCTGATCTGTCTGTGTGTGTGTGGGTGTGGGTGTGTGTGTGGGTGTTTGTGTCGGGTCAGTACCTCCCCCACCCTGATCTGTCTGTGTGTGTGTGGGTGTTTGTGTCGGGTCAGTACCTCCCCCACCCTGATCTGTCTGTGTGTGTGTGTGGGTGTTTGTGTCGGGTCAGTACCTCCCCCACCCTGATCTGTGTGTGTGTGTGTGTGTGTGTGGGTGTTTGTGTCGGGTCAGTACCTCCCCCACCCTGATCTGTCTGTGTGTGTGTGGGTGTTTGTGTGGGGTGAGTACCTCCCCCACCCTGCTCTGTCTGTGTGTGTGTGTGGGTGTTTGTGTCGGGTCAGTACCTCCCCCACCCTGATCTGTCTGTGTGTGTGTGTGTGGGTGTTTGTGTCGGGTCAGTACCTCCCCCACCCTGCTCTGTCTGTGTGTGTGGGTGTTTGTGTCGGGTCAGTACCTCCCCCACCCTGATCTGTCTGTGTGTGTGTGTGGGTGTTTGTGTCGGGTCAGTACCTCCCCCACCCTGATCTGTCTGTGTGTGTGTGTGTGGGTGTTTGTGTTGGGTCAGTACCTCCCCCACCCTGATCTGTCTGTGTGTGTGGGTGTTTGTGTCGGGTCAGTACCTCCCCCACCCTGATCTGTCTGTGTGTGTGTGTGTGGGTGTTTGTGTCGGGTCAGTACCTCCCCCACCCTGATCTGTCTGTGTGTGTCTGTCTGTGTGTGTGTGGGTGTTTGTGTCGGGTCAGTACCTCCCCCACCCTGATCTGTCTGTGTGTGTCTGTCTGCGTGTGTGTGTGTGTGTGTGTTTGTGTCGGGTCAGTACCTCCCCCACCCTGATCTGTCTGTGTGTGTGTGTGTGGGTGTTTGTGTCTGGTCAGTACCTCCCCCACCCTGATCTGTGTGTGTGTGTGTGTGTGGGTGTTTGTGTCGGGTCAGTACCTCCCCCACCCTGATCTGTCTGTGTCTGTGTGTGTGGGTGTTTGTGTCGGGTCAGTACCTCCCCCACCCTGATCTGTCTGTGTCTGTGTGTGTGGGTGTTTGTGTCTGGTCAGTACCTCCCCCACCCTGATCTGTGTGTGTGTGTGTGTGTGTGTGGGTGTTTGTGTCGGGTCAGTACCTCCCCCACCCTGATCTGTCTGTGTCTGTGTGTGTGGGTGTTTGTGTCGGGTCAGTACCTCCCCCACCCTGATCTGTCTGTGTGTGTGTGTGGGTGTTTGTGTCAGGTCAGTACCTCCCCCACCCTGATCTGTCTGTGTGCGTGTGTGGGTGTTTGTGTCAGGTCAGTACCTCCCCCACCCTGATCTGTCTGTGTGTGTGTGGGTGTGGGTGTGTGTGTGGGTGTTTGTGTCGGGTCAGTACCTCCCCCACCCTGATCTGTCTGTGTGTGTGTGGGTGTTTGTGTCGGGTCAGTACCTCCCCCACCCTGATCTGTCTGTGTGTGTGTGTGGGTGTTTGTGTCGGGTCAGTACCTCCCCCACCCTGATCTGTGTGTGTGTGTGTGTGGGTGTTTGTGTCGGGTCAGTACCTCCCCCACCCTGATCTGTCTGTGTGTGTGTGGGTGTTTGTGTGGGGTGAGTACCTCCCCCACCCTGCTCTGTCTGTGTGTGTGTGTGGGTGTTTGTGTCGGGTCAGTACCTCCCCCACCCTGATCTGTCTGTGTGTGTGTGTGTGGGTGTTTGTGTCGGGTCAGTACCTCCCCCACCCTGCTCTGTCTGTGTGTGTGGGTGTTTGTGTCGGGTCAGTACCTCCCCCACCCTGATCTGTCTGTGTGTGTGTGTGGGTGTTTGTGTCGGGTCAGTACCTCCCCCACCCTGATCTGTCTGTGTGTGTGTGTGTGGGTGTTTGTGTTGGGTCAGTACCTCCCCCACCCTGATCTGTCTGTGTGTGTGGGTGTTTGTGTCGGGTCAGTACCTCCCCCACCCTGATCTGTCTGTGTCTGTGTGTGTGGGTGTTTGTGTCTGGTCAGTACCTCCCCCACCCTGATCTGTGTGTGTGTGTGTGTGTGGGTGGGTGTGTCGGGTCAGTACCTCCCCCACACTGATCTGTCTGTGTGTATGTGTGTGGGTGTTTGTGTCGGGTCAGTACCTCCCCCACCCTGATCTGTCTGTGTCTGTGTGTGTGGGTGTTTGTGTCTGGTCAGTACCTCCCCCACCCTGATCTGTCTGTGTGTGTGTGGGTGTTTGTGTCGGGTCAGTACCTCCCCCACCCTGATCTGTCTGTGTGTGTGTGTGTGGGTGTTTGTGTCGGGTCAGTACCTCCCCCACCCTGCTCTGTCTGTGTGTGTGGGTGTTTGTGTCGGGTCAGTACCTCCCCCACCCTGATCTGTGTGTGTGTGTGTGTGGGTGTTTGTGTCAGGTCAATACCTCCCCCACCCTGATCTGTCTGTGTGTGTGTGGGTGTTTGTGTCGGGTCAGTACCTCCCCCACCCTGATCTGTCTGTGTGTATGTGTGTGGGTGTTTGTGTCGGGTCAGTACCTCCCCCACCCTGTTCTGTCTGTGTGTGTGTGTGTGGGTGTTTGTGTCGGGTCAGTACCTCCCCCACCCTGATCTGTCTGTGTGTGTGTGGGTGTTTGTGTCGGGTCAGTACCTCCCCCACCCTGATCTGTGTGTGTGTGTGTGGGTGTTCGTGTCAGGTCAGTACCTCCCCCACCCTGATCTGTCTGTGTGTGTGTGTGTGGGTGTTTGTGTCGGGTCAGTACCTCCCCCACCCTGATCTGTGTGTGTGTCTGTGGGTGTTTGTGTCGGGTCAGTACCTCCCCCACCCTGATCTGTCTGTGTGTGTGTGTGGGTGTTTGTGTCGGGTCAGTACCTCCCCCACCCTGATCTGTGTGTGTGTCTGTGGGTGTTTGTGTCGGGTCAGTACCTCCCCCACCCTGATCTGTCTGTGTGTGTGTGGGTGTTTGTGTCGGGTCAGTACCTCCCCCACCCTGATCTGTCTGTGTGTGTGGGTGTTTGTGTCGGGTCAGTACCTCCCCCACCCTGATCTGTCTGTGTGTATGTGTGTGGGTGTTTGTGTCGGGTCAGTACCTCCCCCACCCTGATCTGTCTGTGTGTGTGTGTGTGGGTGTTTGTGTCGGGTCAGTACCTCCCCCACCCTGATCTGTCTGTGTGTGTGTGGGTGTTTGTGTCGGGTCAGTACCTCCCCCACCCTGATCTGTGTGTGTGTGTGTGGGTGTTTGTGTCAGGTCAGTACCTCCCCCACCCTGATCTGTCTGTGTGTGTGTGTGGGTGTTTGTGTCGGGTCAGTACCTCCCCCACCCTGATCTGTCTGTGTGTGTGTGTGTGTGTGGGTGGGTGTTTGTGTGGGGTCAGTACCTGCCCCACCCTGATCTGTGTGTGTGTCTGTGGGTGTTTGTGTCGGGTCAGTACCTCCCCCACCCTGATCTGTCTGTGTGTGTGTGGGTGTTTGTGTCGGGTCAGTACCTCCCCCACCCTGATCTGTCTGTGTGTGTGTGGGTGTTTGTGTCAGGTCAGTACCTCCCCCACCCTGATCTGTCTGTGTGTGTGTGGGTGTTTGTGTCGGGTCAGTACCTCCCCCACCCTGCTCTGTCTGTGTGTGTGTGTGTGTGTGGGTGTTTGTGTCGGGTCAGTACCTCCCCCACCCTGATCTGTCTGTGTGTGTCTGTCTGTGTGTGTGTGTGTGTGTGTGTGTTTGTGTCGGGTCAGTACCTCCCCCACCCTGATCTGTCTGTGTGTGTGTGTGTGGGGGTGTTTGTGTCTGGTCAGTACCTCCCCCACCCTGATCTGTGTGTGTGTGTGTGTGTGGGTGTTTGTGTCGGGTCAGTACCTCCCCCACCCTGATCTGTCTGTGTCTGTGTGTGTGGGTGTTTGTGTCGGGTCAGTACCTCCCCCACCCTGATCTGTCTGTGTCTGTGTGTGTGGGTGTTTGTGTCGGGTCAGTACCTCCCCCACCCTGATCTGTGTGTGTGTGTGTGTGTGTGTGTGTGGGTGTTTGTGTCGGGTCAGTACCTCCCCAACCCAGATCTGTCTGTGTCTGTGTGTGTGGGTGTTTGTGTCGGGTCAGTACCTCCCCCACCCTGATCTGTCTGTGTGTGTGTGTGGGTGTTTGTGTCAGGTCAGTACCTCCCCCACCCTGATCTGTCTGTGTGTGTGTGTGGGTGTTTGTGTCAGGTCAGTACCTCCCCCACCCTGATCTGTCTGTGTGTGTGTGGGTGTTTGTGTCGGGTCAGTACCTCCCCCACCCTGATCTGTCTGTGTGTGTGTGGGTGTTTGTGTCGGGTCAGTACCTCCCCCACCCTGATCTGTCTGTGTGTGTGTGGGTGTTTGTGTCGGGTCAGTACCTCCCCCACCCTGCACTGTCTGTGTGTGTGTGTGGGTGTTTGTGTCGGGTCAGTACCTCCCCCACCCAGATCTGTCTGTGTCTGTGTGTGTGGGTGTTTGTGTCGGGTCAGTACCTCCCCCACCCTGATCTGTCTGTGTGTGTGTTTGTGGGTGTTTGTGTCGGGTCAGTACCTCCCCCACCCTGATCTGTCTGTGTGTGTGTTTGTGGGTGTTTGTGTCGGGTCAGTACCTCCCCCACCCTGATCTGTCTGTGTGTGTGGGTGTTTGTGTCGGGTCAGTACCTCCCCCACCCTGCTCTGTCTGTGTGTGTGGGTGTTTGTGTCGGGTCAGTACCTCCCCCACCCTGATCTGTCTGTGTGTGTGTGTGGGTGTTTGTGTCGGGTCAGTACCTCCCCCACCCTGATCTGTCTGTGTGTGTGGGTGTTTGTGTCGGGTCAGTACCTCCCCCACCCTGATCTGTCTGTGTGTGTGGGTGTTTGTGTCGGGTCAGTACCTCCCCCACCCTGCTCTGTCTGTGTGTGTGGGTGTTTGTGTCGGGTCAGTACCTCCCCCACCCTGATCTGTCTGTGTGTGTGTGTGGGTGTTTGTGTCAGGTCAGTACCTCCCCCACCCTGATCTGTCTGTGTGTGTGGGTGTTTGTGTCGGGTCAGTACCTCCCCCACCCTGATCTGTCTGTGTCTGTTTGTGTGGGTATTTGTGTCTGGTCAGTACCTCCCCCACCCTGATCTGTCTGTGTGTGTGTGTGTGGGTGGGTGTGTCGGGTCAGTACCTCCCCCACCCTGATCTGTCTGTGTGTATGTGTGTGGGTGTTTGTGTCGGGTCAGTACCTCCCCCACCCTGATCTGTCTGTGTCTGTGTGTGTGGGTGTTTGTGTCGGGTCAGTACCTCCCCCACCCTGATCTGTGTGTGTGTGTGTGTGTGTGTGGGTGTTTGTGTCAGGTCAGTACCTCCCCCACCCTGATCTGTCTGTGTGTGTGTGTGGGTATTTGTGTCGGGTCAGTTCCTCCCCCACCCTGATCTGTGTGTGTGTGTGTGTGGGTGTTTGTGTCAGGTCAGTACCTCCCCCACCCTGATCTGTCTGTGTGTGTGTGTGGGTGTTTGTGTCGGGTCAGTACCTCCCCCACCCTGATCTGTCTGTGTGTGTGTGTGTGGGTGTTTGTGTCGGGTCAGTACCTCCCCCACCCTGATCTGTCTGTGTGTGTGTGTAGGTGTTTGTGTCGGGTCAGTACCTCCCCCACCCTGATCTGTGTGTGTGTGTGTGTGGGTGTTTGTGTCAGGTCTGTACCTCCCGCACCCTGATCTGTCTGTGTGTGTGTGTGGGTGTTTGTGTCGGGTCAGTACCTCCCCCACCCTGATCTGTCTGTGTGTGTGTGTGTGGGGGTGTTTGTGTCTGGTCAGTACCTCCCCCACCCTGATCTGTGTGTGTGTGTGTGTGTGGGTGTTTGTGTCGGGTCAGTACCTCCCCCACCCTGATCTGTCTGTGTCTGTGTGTGTGGGTGTTTGTGTCGGGTCAGTACCTCCCCCACCCTGATCTGTCTGTGTCTGTGTGTGTGGGTGTTTGTGTCGGGTCAGTACCTCCCCCACCCTGATCTGTCTGTGTGTGTGGGTGTTTGTGTCGGGTCAGTACCTCCCCCACCCTGATCTGTGTGTGTGTGTGTGTGTGTGTGTGGGTGTTTGTGTCGGGTCAGTACCTCCCCCACCCAGATCTGTCTGTGTCTGTGTGTGTGGGTGTTTGTGTCGGGTCAGTACCTCCCCCACCCTGATCTGTCTGTGTGTGTGTGTGGGTGTTTGTGTCAGGTCAGTACCTCCCCCACCCTGATCTGTCTGTGTGTGTGTGTGGGTGTTTGTGTCAGGTCAGTACCTCCCCCACCCTGATCTGTCTGTGTGTGTGTGGGTGTTTGTGTCGGGTCAGTACCTCCCCCACCCTGATCTGTCTGTGTGTGTGTGGGTGTTTGTGTCGGGTCAGTACCTCCCCCACCCTGATCTGTCTGTGTGTGTGTGGGTGTTTGTGTCGGGTCAGTACCTCCCCCACCCTGCACTGTCTGTGTGTGTGTGTGGGTGTTTGTGTCGGGTCAGTACCTCCCCCACCCAGATCTGTCTGTGTGTGTGTTTGTGGGTGTTTGTGTCGGGTCAGTACCTCCCCCACCCTGATCTGTCTGTGTGTGTGGGTGTTTGTGTCGGGTCAGTACCTCCCCCACCCTGCTCTGTCTGTGTGTGTGGGTGTTTGTGTCGGGTCAGTACCTCCCCCACCCTGATCTGTCTGTGTGTGTGTGTGGGTGTTTGTGTCGGGTCAGTACCTCCCCCACCCTGATCTGTCTGTGTGTGTGGGTGTTTGTGTCGGGTCAGTACCTCCCCCACCCTGATCTGTCTGTGTGTGTGGGTGTTTGTGTCGGGTCAGTACCTCCCCCACCCTGCTCTGTCTGTGTGTGTGGGTGTTTGTGTCGGGTCAGTACCTCCCCCACCCTGATCTGTCTGTGTGTGTGTGTGGGTGTTTGTGTCAGGTCAGTACCTCCCCCACCCTGATCTGTCTGTGTGTGTGGGTGTTTGTGTCGGGTCAGTACCTCCCCCACCCTGATCTGTCTGTGTCTGTTTGTGTGGGTATTTGTGTCTGGTCAGTACCTCCCCCACCCTGATCTGTCTGTGTGTGTGTGTGTGGGTGGGTGTGTCGGGTCAGTACCTCCCCCACCCTGATCTGTCTGTGTGTATGTGTGTGGGTGTTTGTGTCGGGTCAGTACCTCCCCCACCCTGATCTGTCTGTGTCTGTGTGTGTGGGTGTTTGTGTCGGGTCAGTACCTCCCCCACCCTGATCTGTGTGTGTGTGTGGGTGTTTGTGTCAGGTCAGTACCTCCCCCACCCTGATCTGTCTGTGTGTGTGTGTGGGTGTTTGTGTCGGGTCAGTTCCTCCCCCACCCTGATCTGTGTGTGTGTGTGTGGGTGTTTGTGTCAGGTCAGTACCTCCCCCACCCTGATCTGTCTGTGTGTGTGTGTGGGTGTTTGTGTCGGGTCAGTACCTCCCCCACCCTGATCTGTCTGTGTGTGTGTGTGTGGGTGTTTGTGTCGGGTCAGTACCTCCCCCACCCTGATCTGTCTGTGTGTGTGTGTAGGTGTTTGTGTCGGGTCAGTACCTCCCCCACCCTGATCTGTGTGTGTGTGTGTGTGGGTGTTTGTGTCAGGTCTGTACCTCCCCCACCCTGATCTGTCTGTGTGTGTGTGTGGGTGTTTGTGTCGGGTCAGTACCTCCCCCACCCTGATCTGTCTGTGTGTGTGTGTGTGTGTGTGTGTGTGGGTGTTTGTGTCGGGTCAGTACCTCCCCCACCCTGATCTGTCTGTGTGTGTGTGGGTGTTTGTGTCGGGTCAGTACCTCCCCCACCCTGATCTGTCTGTGTGTGTGTGGGTGTTTGTGTCGGGTCAGTACCTCCCCCACCCTGATCTGTCTGTGTGTGTGTGGGTGTTTGTGTCGGGTCAGTACCTCCCCCACCCTGATCTGTCTGTGTGTATGTGTGTGGGTGTTTGTGTCGGGTCAGTACCTCCCCCACCCTGATCTGTGTGTGTGTGTGTGTGGGTGTTTGTGTCAGGTCTGTACCTCCCCCACCCTGATCTGTCTGTGTGTGTGTGTGGGTGTTTGTGTCGGGTCAGTACCTCCCCCACCCTGATCTGTCTGTGTGTGTGTGTGTGTGTGTGTGGGTGTTTGTGTCGGGTCAGTACCTCCCCCACCCTGATCTGTCTGTGTGTGTGTGGGTGTTTGTGTCGGGTCAGTACCTCCCCCACCCTGATCTGTCTGTGTGTGTGTGGGTGTTTGTGTCGGGTCAGTACCTCCCCCACCCTGATCTGTCTGTGTGTGTGTGGGTGTTTGTGTCGGGTCAGTACCTCCCCCACCCTGATCTGTCTGTGTGTATGTGTGTGGGTGTTTGTGTCGGGTCAGTACCTCCCCCACCCTGATCTGTCTGTGTGTGTGTGTGTGGGTGTTTGTGTCGGGTCAGTACCTCCCCCACCCTGATCTGTCTGTGTGTGTGTGGGTGTTTGTGTCGGGTCAGTACCTCCCCCACCCTGATCTGTGTGTGTGTGTGTGGGTGTTTGTGTCAGGTCAGTACCTCCCCCACCCTGATCTGTCTGTGTGTGTGTGTGGGTGTTTGTGTCGGGTCAGTACCTCCCCCACCCTGATCTGTCTGTGTGTGTGTGTGTGTGTGTGGGTGGGTGTTTGTGTGGGGTCAGTACCTCCCCCACCCTGATCTGTGTGTGTGTCTGTGGGTGTTTGTGTCGGGTCAGTACCTCCCCCACCCTGATCTGTCTGTGTGTGTGTGGGTGTTTGTGTCGGGTCAGTACCTCCCCCACCCTGATCTGTCTGTGTGTGTGTGGGTGTTTGTGTCAGGTCAGTACCTCCCCCACCCTGATCTGTCTGTGTGTGTGTGGGTGTTTGTGTCGGGTCAGTACCTCCCCCACCCTGCTCTGTCTGTGTGTGTGTGTGTGTGTGGGTGTTTGTGTCGGGTCAGTACCTCCCCCACCCTGCTCTGTCTGTGTGTGTGTGTGTGGGTGTTTGTGTCGGGTCAGTACCTCCTCCACCCTGATCTGTCTGTGTGTGTGTGTGTGGGTGTTTGTGTCGGGTCAGTACCTCCCCCACCCTGATCTGTCTGTGTGTGTGTGTGTGGGTGTTTGTGTCGGGTCAGTACCTCCCCCACCCTGATCTGTCTGTGTGTGTGTGTGTGGGTGTTTGTGTCGGGTCAGTACCTCCTCCACCCTGATCTGTCTGTGTGTGTGTGTGTGGGTGTTTGTGTCGGGTCAGTACCTCCTCCACCCTGATCTGTCTGTGTGTGTGGGTGTTTGTGTCGGGTCAGTACCTCCCCCACCCTGATCTGTCTGTGTGTGTGTGTGTGGGTGTTTGTGTCTGGTCAGTACCTCCCCCACCCTGATCTGTGTGTGTGTGTGTGGGTGTTTGTGTCGGGTCAGTACCTCCCCCACCCTGATCTGTCTGTGTGTGTGGGTGTTTGTGTCGGGTCAGTACCTCCCCCACCCTGATCTGTCTGTGTGTGTGTGGGTGTTTGTGTCGGGTCAGTACCTCCCCCACCCTGCTCTGTCTGTGTGTGTGTGGGTGTTTGTGTCGGGTCAGTACCTCCCCCACCCTGATCTGTCTGTGTGTGTCTGTGGGTGTTTGTGTCGGGTCAGTACCTCCCCCACCCTGATCTGTCTGTGTGTGTGTGGGTGTTTGTGTCGGGTCAGTACCTCCCCCACCCTGATCTGTCTGTGTGTGTCTGTGGGTGTTTGTGTCGGGTCAGTACCTCCCCCACCCTGATCTGTCTGTGTGTGTGTGGGTGTTTGTGTCGGGTCAGTACCTCCCCCACCCTGATCTGTCTGTGTGTGTCTGTGGGTGTTTGTGTCGGGTCAGTACCTCCCCCACCCTGATCTGTCTGTGTGTGTGTGGGTGTTTGTGTCGGGTCAGTACCTCCCCCACCCTGCTCTGTCTGTCTGTCTGTGTGTGGGTGTTCGTGTTGGTCAGTGCCCCACCCTGCTCTGTCTGTCTGTCTGTGTGTGGGTGTTCGTGTTGGTCAGTGCCCCACCCTGCTCTGTCTGTCTGTCTGTGTGTGGGTGTTTGTGTTGGTCAGTACCTCCCCCACCCTGCTCTGTCTGTCTGTCTGTGTGTGGGTGTTCGTGTTGGTCAGTGCCGCACCCTGCTCTGTCTGTCTGTCTGTGTGTGGGTGTTCGTGTTGGTCAGTGCCCCACCCACACCACACTGATTCTGATCTCCTCCCCCTCCCCCAGTCCCTTCGGTGGCACCAGCCAACGTGAGCGGTGGAGGAGGTCGACGAGGGGAGCTGGTCATCACCTGGGAGGTAAGCCTCACACTGACAGCACCCTCACTCTCCCCCCTCGAATGTGGGTAGGGTCAGGCTTGACATCAGGTTGGGGCGAAGGAGAGGGGCAGAAACGGAGGGGTAAGGGTAGGGGGCTGTCCGACTGCTGAACCACTCACCACCTTCACATTCCCTACCTGGTGGCATTGCCCCGTCCTCAGGTCCCAAACCCTGCACCCTCTCTCTCCGTTACTCAAGTAGCATAATTCCCGCTGTGATTTGGATATCACCATTCCTGTTTTCACTTGCCAGTACCCTGCTGGCATTTAGGACGGCAATGAAGGTCCTCCATCTCTGGCAGAGTTCATCGTGTCAGTAGCTTCCTCTCCGTTTTCAGTCCTGGCAGTCACGCAAGTCCCTGGTGGAGACTCAGGAACAGATGAAGAAGGATTCTTCACTGCTGTTTCTGTAACAGTTTTGTTTTCCCAGTCAGGGTTGTTAGCATTGAACTGAACCCCAGAACCTGGAGGAACGGTGGACCACTCTTCATCTGGCCTCTACCCTTTGACCAGTTTGGCATGGGTGACCCTACCAAAGCATCAAGCCCTGACTCCAGCCAACATCGCTCTCCGGGTCATTGAAGTCTCCAAACCCAGCGACAAATTTGTGTTGGAGGCCGTCCATTCAGAATCAGGTTTATTACCACAGTACGTGTGAAATTTGTTCTTTCATGGCAGCAGTACAGTGCATAAAAATTACTGAGTTAAAATAAAAATAAACCGTGTGAAAGAGGAATTGAAAGCTCATGTTCATGGGCTCATGAATCTGATGGATCAGCAATAGGATGGTGGAGGGTTAGAAGCTGTTCCTGCATCACTGAGTATGTTTCTGTAACTCCTCCCTGACTGTAGCAATGGAAGAGGGTAAGTCCTGGGTAATGAGGGTCCTTAATGATGGATGCCGCCTTCTTGAGGTATCGCCTTTTGAAGATGTCCTTGATGGAGCTCGCTGAGTCCACAGCCCTCTGCAACCTCCTCCCACCCTGCACGTCGGCCCCTCCATCTCACTGTCTTGAGAGACCATAGAACGGTACAGGCTGATGTTGCCCACCCTTTCCTCCATTTTACTATCAAATTTGTTCAGATCCAAGAGTCTCTCAAATGCCATTAATGTATCTGCCTCAGCCACCATTCCAGCAGGGCACCCCGCTATCCTGCAAGACACTCACAAATTTCTACAGTTGCATTCTGTCTGGTATTGGGGCGGGGGGGGGGGGCACTGCACAGGATCGAAAGAAGCTACAGAGAATTGTAAACCTAGTCAGCTCCTTCAAGGACACTAGCCCCTGTAGATTCCAGGAAATCTTTAACGAGTGGTACCTCAAAAAGGCAGTATCCATCACCCAGGACATGCCTTGTTCTCATTGCGACCATCACCGGGGGGGGGGGGTCATTCCTTGACCTCCACCACCTTCTCAGGGTTAGTGGCCTCACCACACCCCTCAGGAACCTCACCTGGCAGCATTTTGCAGGACTGAGGCACAGGATGGCAGTGAAGACCTCTTCCGAGTTTGCCAGGGCATAATCAGAAACGACAGCGTGCACCAGGAGATCGTCCAAACAGGTGACACACTGACTCCGCAGAATGTGAGCCAGCACCTTCTCCATTGGCCTCTCTAAGGTGGCCGGGACCTAACACCGGCCATTACCCAGAGGTGTCACAGCCCTGGACCGAGCCGGGCTTTCAGGGCCAGTTCAACCTATCAGTAGCCACCACAGAGAGCAAGAGAGCTGAAGCAGGTCGAAACCACGATACATCATCAATTCAGGTAAGTGGGCGAGAGACCTTCTCAATCAGCGCATTGAGATGACAGTACTCTACACAGAACCAGCACAATCTGCCTTTCTTCCTGACCCACCCCACTGGGTCTGCCCATGGGCTTGTCGGAGGGCTCGATGGCAACTGCCTGGCGTTTGGCAAGGACCAGGCGATGGGGCCGAAGCGAATGGGCTGGGCGTCCCCGGTGTTGGACAAGCCCCACGTGCCTGCAGGCCTCCTCCCTGGCTGCGAAGGTGTCGAGACGCTGGTCCGGAAGATCGTCCGGCTGATCCCGATCCAAGCCCTCGCTGCACTGCTGATGCTGCTCATGGCAGCTGTGCTGCCCCGTTGCGGTTCATGTTGGGGAGGACATCCAGGCGGACCCCCCCCCCCCCCGAGTCCACCAATGCGGGGCACCTGATGCCGGCCACCACCATCGAGGGACCGTTGGAGAGGGTCCGCGGAGTCGATCTCCTCGTACACGCTGTTGTTTTTTGCTGTTCACCTAAATGGCCCACCCAGGGAGGCAGGGTGGATTCTGCTGGGGGACTTGGGCTAAAATCGTTTCTGTCCTCTTCCGCTCAGCCAGCAATGGTGGTGTCAGTACCTCTACAAAGGGCAAGCTCTTCCTAGGCCGCATTAGGGAGGGAGGGAGCAGGGGGTAGCCATGCTGAGCACGGTGGCGGAGATCCACTGCAAATGCCCCGGGCTTTCTCCCACCTGCCGCTGGGAGCTGGGGGTAGCCATGCTGAGCACGGTGGCGGAGATCCGCTGCAAATGCCCCGGGCTTTCTCCCACCTGCCGCTGGGAGCTGGGGGTAGCCATGCTGAGCACGGTGGCGGAGATCCGCTGCAAATGCCCACCTGCCGCTGGGAGCAGGGGGTAGCCATGCTGAGCACGGTGGCGGAGATCCACTGCAAATGCCCCGGGCTTTCTCCCACCTGCCGCTGGGAGCAGGGGGTAGCCATGCTGAGCACGGTGGCGGAGATCCACTGCAAATGCCCCGGGCTTTCTCCCACCTGCCGCTGGGAGCTGGGGGTAGCCATGCTGAGCACGGTGGCGGAGATCCGCTGCAAATGCCCCGGGCTTTCTCCCACCTGCCGCTGGGAGCTGGGGGTAGCCATGCTGAGCACGGTGGCGGAGATCCACTGCAAATGCCCCGGGCTTTCTCCCACCTGCCGCTGGGAGCTGGGGGTAGCCATGCTGAGCACGGTGGCGGAGATCCGCTGCAAATGCCCACCTGCCGCTGCCTGCTGCCCACCTCCTCCGATGGCCTCTGCTTGAAACGCTGCTCCAGCACTGCTATCAGGCCCTTGTCGTTGTGTTGCTCAGGGCATCACCCCCTCCAGGCCAGGGCAAGGTGCACCACTGCCTCGGTGGGGCCGTGGGGCAAGTCTAAGGCTCCAAGCGGCTGCTACCCATTGTATCTGGGGACCTTGTGGCGTGAGTTACTGAGGCCCGTTGGTCTTCCTCTTGCTCCAGCAGCGTCAATGGTGCCATCCTCCCGTGGCTGTGGGATCTCGGATTTCCCAGTGCGTTCACGGGAGAAGTGGCTGGTGTGCTCCGCCACGTCGCTTTGACTGGGCAGCCTGGGTACGCTCACCCCGTTGGGGTTCCCTGGAAGGCATGATGTTCGGTCCGCAGGTCCCTCTTTGGGACCCTGGCCCGGGAATGTGAGGGAGGCGTACCATTTGGTCCCTCGACTTATTCCCTGGGTTTTAAGGCATTCTATCCAACATCGTAGCTCTTCAATCTCATCGTCAATTCTTAATCCCGCTCTTGACACCAATGTGGTGAGCATTCGGTCCATAATGACAGACGAGGAAGCTTGTTTAACTCAACAATCATTTTATCATGATAAACACAAAAACAGATCCAATGTTATGACCTAGGGAGAGAGCTGCTCAGTCTCACACACCCCTGTTACAGTCAGGGTGACCAACAAACACACATGTGAATACCACAATGTAAGATGCTAAATTGTAACAATAAATGAACTTGAACGTCCCACCTTAATCCCGCGAAAGCATTTTAACACAAGAACAATAAATGGCACCCGTCATTAGGAGTGCTGGGGCATGCTGATCACCACGTCCCCAGCGCGCGTGCGTGCGCGTGTGTATACATATAGACACACACACACACACACACAGTGCCTATAAAAATCATTCACCCCCACCCTCCCCCAGAAGTTTTCAAGTTTTATTGTTTTACACTATGGAATTTTTATGGATTTCATTTGGCTTTTAGACACTGATCAACGGAAAAAGACTTTTTCACGTAAAATGAAAACAGATCTCTACAAAGTGATCTAAATTAATTACAAATATAAAACACAAAATAATTGATTGCGTAAGTATTCACCCCCCCCCCCCTGTAATATGACACACCAAATCAATCCAATAAGTCACATAATTAGTTAAATGGAGATATGTTTTTGGAGGCCTGTGTGCAGACACTGAGTTTCAATTGACTAGTAAAATACACCTGTATCTGGAAGGTCCAACAGCTCGTGAGTCAGTGTCCTGGCAAAAACTACACCATGAAGACAGTCCGAGCAACTCCCGAAGAAGGTTATCGAAAAACACGTCAGAAGATGGATACACGAAAATCTCCAAGTCACTGAATATCCCTTGGAGTACAGATAAGCCAATCATCAAGAAGTGGAGAGAATACGGCACAGCTGTAAATCTGCCAGAGCAGGCCGTCCTCAAAAACTGAGTGACCGTGCAAGAAGGGGACGAGTGAGGGAGGCCACCGAGAGACCATGACAACAGGAGGAGTTGCAACGGCTGAGATGGGAGAGACTGCGCCGACAACAACTGTTGCCCGGGTGCTTCACCAGTCGCAGCTTTATGGGAGAGTGGAAAAGAGGAAGCCACTGTTGAAAAAAAACTGACATGAAATCTCAGCTGGAGTTTGCCAGAAGCCATATGGGAGACTCCGAAGTCAGCTGATAAAAGGTTCTATGATCTGATGAAATCAAAATTGAGCTGTCAGACTAAACGCTAAGCCAAATGCTGCACATCGTCAAAAACACACCAACCCTACTGTGAAGCCTGGTGGAGGCTGCATCACGCTGTGGGGACGCTTCACTGCACCAGGCCCTGGAAGGCTTGTGAATGGAGGGGGTAAAATGAATGCAGCAAAATACAGGGAAATCCTGGAGGGAAACCTGATGCAGACCTCAAGAGAACTGCGACCTGGGAGAAGATTTGTTTTCCAGCAAGACAATGACCCCAAGAATAAAGCCAAAACTACACAAGAATAGCTTAAAAACAATAAAGCTGATGTCCTGGAATGCCTCAATCTGATTGAGAATTCATGGCTGGACTTGAAAAGGACTGTTCACTCACAATAATGCTTGAGCAGTTTTGTAAAGAATGAGGAAACTTGCAGTGTCCAGATGTGCAAAGCTGGTAGAGACCCATCCACAGACTCAAGGCTGTAATTGCTGCCAAAGGTGCAGCTATTAAATATTGACTAGAAGGGGGTGAATACTTATGCAATCAGTTATTTTGTGTTGTATATTTGTAATTAATTTAGATCACTTTGTAGAGATCTATTTTCACTTTGACACAAAAGTCTTTTTCAGAAAAAGCCAAATTAAATACTATATATACAAATATAAAATACACTCACACTTGCTGTAATTCACAGCGTTTTTTCTCTATTAATCTGTATCGCATGGTACCACTGCCACAAAGTTAACAAATTTCATGGCATAAGCCAGTGATTCTGATCACTGATCACAGAAACCTGATTCTGATCACCTTAAAATTATGTCCCCTTGTATTCACCATTTCCACCCTGAGTGAAACGTTTCTGACTGTCCACTTGATCTGTGCCTCTGATCAGCTTGTAAACCTCTATCCTCCGTCACTCCAAAGAGGAAAGCCCCAGCTCACTCCACCTCTCCTCATAAGACATGTCCTGTAATCCAGGCAGCATCCCGATAAATCCCCTCCCAATAAGACAACCTGTCCTCCTCAGGTATGCTCTCTAATTGAGGTGGCATCTCAATGCTGGGGGGACTGGTGCCCATGATGGAGATGGCCGAGTCTAGAACCCTCGGAAGCTTTTTCTGATCCCCTCCATACCAGACGGTGATGAAACCAGTCAGCATGCTCTCCACGTGCATCTGTACTGATTTGCTGAACTAATCATTGCCATTGACAGCACTAAACCCGTAAGCTCCACGCCCGTGAGAGAGATGGAGTAGGAAGAAGTTAGAAGAGGAAGTGTTAGAAGAGAGAGAGTGAGAAACAGATGGGGGAGAGGACAGAGAGAGAGAAGTGGGAGTGTTGTACAGAGGGAGGGAGAGAGAGGGGGGCTGTGTGAGGAGGTGGAAGAGAGGAGTGGCCCACACAGGGCACGAGGCAGCAGAGGGGAAAGGTGAGGGAGTGTGAGCAGGTGGTTGTCTCTCTGATGGGTGATTGGTCGCAGAACTGGAGCTGAGTGTGAGGAACCCAGGACGGAAGGTAGTGAGGGGTATGTGGGTGGGGCAGACTACAATGGTGGGTGGCTGAGGGGGGAGATGTTGGAATGGGAGGCGAATCGGGATGAGTGTGTGGGGTCAGGGTAGAGGTGGTTGCTGCGGGACCAGGAGAGGGAGGGGATGAAGCTGGTGCTGAGGGTGGAGAATGGGGGAGGGGCTGTGGAAGGTGGCAGAGGGTGTGGGACAAGAGATGTGTCGAGGGTGTGTGTGTGTGTCTGTTTGTGTGACCCGTCCCTCGGTGAGGGTGTGAAGGAGGCGTGTCTGTGCTGTGTGACGGGGCCGTGGAACAGGGAGGAATGAGGGCGTTTCCTCTCTCCTCTCGGCCGCTCTCCCTGTGTGAGGGGGTAGTGGGGTGCAGTGTGGGAGGGGGTGTCTCCTCTCCCTTCTGGGGATCCTCAGCCCCTCTCCCTGTTGGAGCAGCCGGTTTCGGAAGAGTTTCAGCACGGACGAGGCTTCGGATACATCGTGGCCTTCCGGCCGAACGGGACACGGGCGTGGCGGGAGGCGACGGTGGCGGCGACCTGTTCCTGCCGCTACGTACACCGGGATGACAGCCTGCAGCCCCTCACCTTGTTCCAGGTCAAGGTTGGAGTTTACAACAACAAGGGCGATGGCCCCTTCAGTCCTAGCACCCTCATCTACTCTGCAGAGGCCGGTGAGTCCCTGGGCATGGAGCACAGCTACAGAGGGGTGATAAGATGCACAAACCCCACCGCCCCTCTACCTCTTTAACCCGGGGTCACTGGGGAGCAGGAACCCTGGCTGATACCCCCACCTCCCCCCAACCTAGTCAGCGATGGGGACCTTGGCTGATTTCCCCCACCCCTACCCCCTCTCTCTAATCAAGGGTGACTTGTCAGGAACGGGGAGCAGGAAGCCTGGCTGAGAACATAAAGGCAGCAGTGGGAATTGAACCTGGGTCGCTGGGGCTGTAATTGCATTCCATTAACGAATAAGACCGTGCTGAGCGTTTAACCTGGAGGCGGGTAAACGTTTGAGGAGACCTGGCACTGACCAGTCTCGATAGGACGGCATGGTAATGTGGCAATTAGTGTAACACATTACAGCTGCAGCGATCAGGGTTCAGTCCCGCCACTGTAAGAGTTTGTATGTTCTCAATCACGACCATATGGGTTTGTTCCAATTTCCTATCAAAGACGTACAGGTTAGTGTCAGTGAGTTATGAGTGTAATGGGTACTCGAACAAACCAGAGCCCCTGCTGGCGACCACACGGGTAGTTATCCTTGTATGACGCGCCCACCAATCTACCCAATAATAATGTTCCAAAGAGTCAAAGAAATGTATCTGTTCCTTTATTAGCAACTAGCAAAACATACAGTCTTGAAGCGATGAAATCTCTGAAACTAAAACTACCAATATTGTATGTACTTTTAGTGAAGTTCAGTGATTTCAATTGTAATTAAGCAGTTAAGCGTGATTTAGCAGTCAACAAAAGATATGACATATATCCTCACCATCTCTAAACTGCCGAGAACAAAGCATGAATACGTAACTAAATCCTTTGCTTTTACCACGCCCCACCCACATGACTAGTGACCATAATAACTGTACACACAGAATACAATGCAGATAAAGAACAGTGTGCATGTTACGTTGGCGACACTTGCAGACGATGTACATGTGAAAAATGAAGCTCATCTGTATCTTTAATTGTTCCCAGCAGATGAGGTCTCCCCTCGTGTCCCAGCCCCCTTGTTTCAGGAGCAGTGTTGGATTGGGGGGAGAGTTGATTTGCAAAAGGGCTCTGGTGTTCCTGCCCTCCTGTTCACTAAGAACAAACAAGGATGCATGTGTGACAAAATTATTTTTAAAATTCATTCCTTGTACTTTCCTGATTCAGCAGCAAGAGGCATTCTTATTGTGTCAAAGGTTACTATAAATTATTATAGCTATATAAAATATAAAAATAGAAAGACAAATAATTAATAATCACGAAACTATGTCACACGATAGACTGCCAGTGGACCTGCAGGTGTCTCTCTCTGTCCTTGAGTCTATCTCTAACTCTGGGCACTAATTGTGACTCAGCCTAAGAGAAGATTGCCCCTTTTTATACCTTTCACAATCACGTCAAAAAAAAATCTGTCATAACGTTTTCCCCAGCACTTTTCCAGCCATGCATTTTTCTCACCATTATTTGCTCTCAAAACTGAGAATGGTACTTACAACAAAGTTCACAAAACATGGCTGCGGACTGGTTCCCATGCACTTTCTCATAACATTCCCACACCCCAGTCTAACACTATTTTGTGTTACAAAGCTCAACGTGCTCCAATGATGAATCAATGTAACTTTTTACTTACAAACAGTTCGGAAAGTCAACAGTAGATCAGCAGTTACTGCAAGGGGATTTGGGTACAGGGACAGGGGAATCTGGTTGAACTGGTAACAAGTCTTACCAGAGAAAGGACAGTAGGGCACACTACACTGCCCACCCATCCCCATGATGGTATAGGCCGCCAGACTGGTTCTGGGGGTGGGTGGGTGGGTGGGTGGAGGAGATGCCAGGACCTTTGCATGAAGATGGGTGGGCTCAACGGTAACAGTTGCCTCTCTGTCTGGAGGCCTATGACCAGAGGATTCGGCGCTGTTGATTATCATTTATATCAACTATCAACGTAGTAAACTACACCAGCAGATTTGCAGATGACACCAAGATTGGAGGCAAAGTGGACAAAGCTTGCCCTGGGATCTGACCAGCTGGGAAAATGGCAGATTTTAATGCAATTTAATACAAACAAGTGTGAGTTGCACTTTGGGAGGACCAACCAAGGTTGGACTTACACAGTGAGCAGCTGGGCACCGAGAAGTGTGGTAGAACAAAGGGATCTGGGAATATAGATCTATAATTCCTTGTAAATAGTGTTACAGGTAGATAGGATCAGAAAGGAAGCGTTTAACACATTGGACTTCATAGATCAAAGTATTGTGTACAGGAGTAATGAAGTAATGTTGAAACTGAATCAAATGTTGATGAGGCCTAACTTGGAGAATTGCTTCCAGTTCTGGACATCTACCTACAGGAAAAATACCAATAAAATTGAAAGACTGCACAGAAAACGTACAAGGGTATTCCCAGAACTTGAGGACCTGAGTTAAGGAAAAGTTGAATAGGTGATGACTATTCCCTGGAGTGTAGGAGAAAGAGGGGAAATTTAGTAGAGGTATACAAAGTTATGAGGGGTATAGATAGGGTAAATGTAAGCAGGCTTTTTCCACTGAGGTTGGGTAACACTAGAACTAGAGATCAGTGAATGGTTAAATATTTAAGAGGAACTTCTCCACCCTTAAAAGGTAGTGGGAGTGTGGAACAAGCTGCCAGTGAAAGTGGTGGATGTGGGTTTGATTTCATTATTGAAGAAAAGTTTGTACAAGTAAATGGGTGGGAGGCAAATGAAGGAACATGGTCCAGGTGCAGATCAACGGGACTAGGTGGAATAACAGTTTGGCATGAACTAGATGGGCTGAATGGCCTGTTTGTGTTGGAGTGCTCCATGACTCTTGTGACTGGGGCATTCAGTCGAGTGAGAACACACCTCAAAGGAAGGAGAACAGTTTTTCCTGACTTGGGCTCTGGGGTGGGGGGGGGGGGGGGAGGTCACAGTATCGGGATTTTGGACAGAGGCGAATTCCTCCTCTGGAGGGACGAGAGCACATTGAGAGGAGGTGCAGACCAAGTCACCGGAGCTGGATTACAGTATCAGCTTTATTATCACTGACGCATTTAGCAGCAGCGATACATAAAAAATTACAGTAAGTTATAATGAGAAATATTAAAAAATTAGTGCGATAAGAGAGAGAAATAATGAGGTGGAGTTCATTGTCTGTTCAGATGGCGGAGGGAAAGAAGCTGTTCTTAAATCATTGAATGAGTCTCTTCAGGCTTCTCGGTGATGAAGGGATTGTACCGGATAGTCAGGGTCCTTTTCCGGTCCTGTGCAACCAGATGGTAGTGGAGGCACGGAGGGGCGTGGGGAGTGGAGACAGGACGTTGAGGTGGAGCATGTTCATCTTCACCCTTCCAACATGGTGGCAAGTTTGTTGTGGGGGGGGGGCCTTGGGGAAAGTCACATTGAAACTCTACACTCCCATCCCTCCAGAACCGGAGATGGCGCCCTCCAATGTCACTGCTATCAGCCTCTCAGCCTCGGAGGTGCTGGTGTCCTGGGAGAGCCTGCCTGGGGGGTCACGCCCCTCACTGGGGTATCAGGTACTGGGGATTATCGTGGTCTAGTTAGCCAGGGCACAGAGGCAGGGGGAGGGAGTGTGCACCGAGGGAGGGCTGGTGTGAGGAAAGAGGAGGGGCAAGGCATGAGCGCTGTGGGAGGGGTGGCGAGGAGGGGGCCCTGCGATGCGGAATGGACGGCAAGGAGGGGGCGCCGTGCTGCGGGACAGGCAGCTAGGAGGGGGCACTGAGCTGTTGGAGAGGCGTTGAGGAGGGGCGCCGCGCTGCAGGACAGGAGGCGAGGAGGGGGCGCTGCGCTGTCGTAGGGGCAATGAGGAGGGGCGTTGAGGAGGGGCGCCACGCTGCAGGACGGGAGGCGAGGAGGGGGCGTTGCGCTGCGGAACGGACGGTGAGAAGTGGGTGCTGAGCTGCCAGAGGGGCACGGTGTCACCGGGTTTGAGCCTTGGTGTAACCACAGGACTCTATGTACCACAGGTGAGTGTGTGGATGGAGTCGGCGTCAGAGCACTGGGTACGGACCCTGACCACCGGTGGGAACATGTCCTCGCTGCTGGTGGGTGGGCTGCAGGGACACAGCAGATACCGGGTCACCGTGAGGGCATTCAATTCTGCCGGCCCTGGCCCCTCCAGCAACCCCAGCCTCGTCACCACCAAGAAATCACGTAAGCACCAACAGTACAGGCTCCTCCGCCAATCATGTACTGACTTTTTAACCTACTCCAAGATCAATCTAAACCTTCCCTTCCATTTTTCTATCATTTTTCAAAGTTTCTTAAATGTCTGTAACGCAGGTGGCCTCTAACACCACCCCTGGAAGGGCATTACTCTGACATCCCCCACTATGCTCTCCTCTAGTCACCTTAAAGTTATACCCCCCTTGCATTATCCATTTCCACCCTGGGAAAATGTCTGTCCACTCTGTCTCTCATCATCTATCAAGTCGCCTCTCATCCTCCAGAGAGAAAAGCCCTAGTTTGCTTAACCTATCCTCTCTAATCACTCAAAGACATGCTTTCTAATCCAGTCAGCACCTGATAAATCTCCTCTGCACCTTCTCTAAAACTTTTACATTATTCCCATAACAAGATGACCAGCACTGAACGAAGCACTCCAAGTCTGGTCTAACCAACATTATCTCGTGGCTCGTGAACTTGATCTACCAATAATGGCTAATGCACCATACGCCTTCTTAACCTCCCAATCAACTTGTGGGGCAACTTTGAAGGATCTGCCATTGTGAACCCCAAGATCTTTCTGTTCCTCCACAGAGCCAAGAACCCTGTCTTTAACCCTGTATACTACCCTCCAGATGAACCTTCCAAAGTCAAACTTTTCCAGGTTGGACTCCACCTGCCACATCTCAGCCCAGCTCTGCATCCTGTCAACATCCCACTGCATCACACAACGACCTGCGATGCTATCCACAACTCGACCAATTTTCGTGTCATCTGCAAACTTACTATGCCACCCCTCCACTTCCTCGTCCATGATTTGCAGAAATCACCCCCGCCCCATCACTAACACCCTGCCTGTTGTTGCAGCCCCCAGCCAGGCTCCTCACAACCTGCAATGGCATCAGGAAGGCTCCTCCATCTCGCTGGGGTGGGAGCCTGTGCAGAACCACGCCAACGAATCCAAAGTGGCTGGATACAAGGTGAGGGAGATGTGAATGGCAGTCTGAAACTGACCTCTCATCCCTGGGGTTCACACCAGCCTTAGTTATTGGGTCAGGGCAGTGGGAGAGGAGGCAAGGGGGTAAAGACATAGTTCCACTATTCAAGAAAGGGAATCAGGATATCCTGGAAACTATAGGCTGGTGGGTCTCATGTAATTCCACGTCCATAGATCCCTCAAAGCTGCTGTACAAGTTGATAGGGTGGTTAAGAGGGCGTATGATGTGTTCCTTGAGATGAAGAGCTGTGCAGCTCTATAAAACCCTGGTTAGACCACACTTGGAGTATTGAGTCCTGACGAAGGGTCTCGGCCCGAAACGTCGACAGTGCTTCTCCTTATAGATGCTGCCTGGCCTGCTGTGTTCCACCAGCATTTTGTGTGTGTTGTTGTTTGAATTTCCAGCATCTGCAGATTTCCTCGTGTTTGCTCTTGGAGTATTGTGTTTAGCTCTGGTCACCTCATTGTCGGAAGGATGTGGAAGCTTTAGAGAGAGTGCAGAGATTTACCAGGATGCTGCCTGGATTAGAGAGCACGTCTCATGAGGCTAGATTGAGCAAGCCAAGACTTTTCTCTTTGAAGCGAAGGAAGATGAGATGTGAAGATAAGTGGTACGAGATGATAAGAGGCATAGATTGAAAGGACAGCTAGAGCCTTTTTCCCAGGGCAGAAACAGTTAATACAAGGGGGCATAATTTTAAGGTGACTGGAGGGAGGTATAGAGGGGATGTCAAAGATAGGTGCGTGGAACACTTTGCCAGGTGTAATGGTAGAGGCAGATTCATTAGGGGCATCTCTTAGATAAGCAGGTGGATGATAGAAAAATAGAGAGCTAGTGGGAGGGAAGGGTTAGATTGACCTTGAAGTAGGTTAAACATTGTGGGCCCTAGGGCTGGTACTATTTCATGCTGTGCATCAGTGGTGGGAAGGCTACTGAGGAGGGAGTGATGGGCTGACATCTCTTTCCCCAGGTGCTGTACCAGAGGGAGGGACAGGCCCCGAGCAAGGTGATGGAGACAAGGGAGACGGAGGCAGTGGTCCCACTCGGGCCTGACGGAGTCTACCTCATTCGGGTGCAGAGTGTCAGCGAGGGGGGGGATGGAGCCAGCAGCCCCCAGATCCGGGTCATCTTGTCCAAAGGTACACGCCTCTATGTTCACGTTACCTCTTCCCCCCCTCCCCACCATCCCAACCTCCTCCCTCTTATTGAAGCTCCCTCCTGTCTCTCTCTTTCTCCCCAGGTGATGCCACCCTGTCTTGTGCCCCCCCTCCGGCCTCACCCACCTCAGTGACCCTCATCCTCGCCCTGGTCCTTCCCTCAGCTTCCTGGTAGTACTGGGTAGGCTGCGAAGGAGGAGACTGGTCTCATCCGGCACTGGAAGGACCCTCCATCTGCGCCGGAAGTGTCACTGCCGTCAAGCCGAGCGAAGGGAAGGTTCAAGCCTGGCCAGGCCCAGGGGCTCCTACTGACCCCGGGCAGGTCTGTTCGACCTGCAGTCCAACTTGAACACCCTCTATCCCCCTTCTCTCCACCCTGTCTTCCTTCAACTCACTCCTCTCTCTCTCTCTCTCTCATCCTCCCCCTCTGCCTCACCGGTCCTGCTCTCCCCTCCCACTCCCCCACCTCCGATGCTTAGGGGTGGCAGTTGTTAACTGCTCCCCCCACCACTCACAGACGTTGTGTTCCGGTGGACATGGAACCCACAGAGATCGGTGTAACAGCGGTGATGAAGAAAGCAGATTAAATTAGTTTCTTAATAAAAACCTTTTCTGGTTGCTGAGCTGTGAGTGTGTGAGTGTACACGTATATGTCTACACACGACAGAAAGAGAAAGCACGTACGTGAGCGTGAGAGGGAACACGTGGAGATGCACGCCCGAGAGAAACGGGGGAAAGGAGAGATCACACACACACACAACAGAAGGAGATTTGAGGTCTTGCAGGGTGTGCTGGGGGCAGCCCACAAGTGTCATCACCCTTCCAGCGGCAACGCAGCATGCAGACAACTCATTGTACTGCACGTCTTTGCAATGTGGGAGGAAACCGAAGCATCTGGAGGGGAAAACGTACAAATTCCTCACAGGCAGTGGTGGAAGTTGAACCACAATCGCTGATCACTGGCGCTGAAAAGCATTGCAGGGTGCTACACTGCTGTGCGGCCCTGCCCTACTTACCCAAGACAGACTAAACAGTCTCAGAGATAGCTAGGGTTCCCTGGAACCGGCCAACGAGCTTGGTCAGTGGAGATCCCGGCTTCCTTCTTCAGTGCTTGTGACTGGCCCAGTGGAGACAGGATAGGATGAGGGTAATTTATGACCAGGAACCGTTTCTATCAGTTCCTGTTATTGGCTCCTGTGTTATTACGAGGCAAGCTCAGTTCCCAGCACCAGCCACAGGAAAGGGCTGGTGGTAGTGAAGACCACGCGCCAGAGGGTATAGTGGAGGCAGGCCCCTGGGTGAGGTGTAGTAGATGGGCAGTGGGAATGACCCCCTAACACAATCCAGGAAGGTATGGGGAGGGAAAAGGGAAGATACTGATGAGGGTACCACATTCATAGTCACAGAGACATAGGATACTGCAGCCCAGAAACAGGCCCATTTCCACAGTCAATGAAGAGCTCCCCCCTAATCATATCACCTTTCACCTATAACCTCTATTTCTAGCCTCACCCAACCTCAGTGGAAAAAGCCTGTTTACATTTACCCTACCTATTCTGCGCATAATTTTGTTTAGCTCTATCAAATCTCCACTGAATCTGTTTCGCTCCGGGGAATAAAGTGCCAACCTATTCCATCTTTACCTATAACTTGGGCCCTCAAGGCCCAGCAACATTCTTGTAAATTTTCTCTGAACTCTTTCGATCTTACGGATGTTTCTCCTGTAGTTCAGTGACCAGAACTGCATACAATGCTCCAAATTTGGCCTCAACAACGTCTTACGCAACTTAAGCATAACATCCCA
This sequence comes from Hypanus sabinus, assembly GCF_030144855.1. Lineage (NCBI taxonomy): Eukaryota > Metazoa > Chordata > Chondrichthyes > Myliobatiformes > Dasyatidae > Hypanus > Hypanus sabinus. The sequence continues at coordinate 28,505,514 of NC_082729.1, read as the reverse complement.
ACTCCCATACTCAGTCGTCTGATTTATGAAGACCAATGTGCCAAAAGCTTTCTTTACAACCCCACCTAACTCTATGACCACCTCCAAGGGATGATGTATTTGTATTCCCAAATCTCTCTCTTCTACCACACTCCTCAGTTCCCTCCATTCACTGGGTCCTGATGGAGATGCATGGTGTGGGGGGAATGGGAAACAGAATGTGGGGCAAAAATGGTAGAGCACAATGATGGGAGTGGGGGAGGGAATGGGAGAGTTTTGGAGAAAAGAGAGAATAGTGGAAGACCGTAAGACAGAAGCAGAACTTTGAATTTGCTCTGCTGATAGCTGATTTCCCTCTCAACCCCATTCTCCTGTCCTCTCCCCTTAACCTCTGATGCTCAGACTCACCAAAAACCTATCAACCTGTTTTAAATATACTCACTGAATTGGCCTCCACATCCATCCATAGCAGTATGTTCCACATATTCATCATCCACAGGCTACAGAAGTTCCTTCTCATGTCTGTCCTAAATGGACATCCCTTTATTCTGAGGCTGTGCCCTCTGGTCCTAGACTCCTTCAAAATAGGAAACATCCTCTCCATGTCCACTCTACCTAGGCCTTTCAATACTCAATGAGATTCCCCTTCATTCCTCTGAGCTCCAGAAAATACAGAACCAGAGGTATCAAATGCTCCCGATACATTAACTTCTTCATTCTCAGAATCACTGTCGTGAATCTCCTCTGGACTCTCTTCAATGTCATCACTTTTTTTCTTAGATAAAGGTCCAAAACTGCTCACAATACGCCAAGTGCAATTTGTCCAATGTCTTGTAAAGCCTCAGCATCACATCCTTACTCTTACATTCTAGTCTTCTCAAAATGGGTGAGATTTGGTGTTAAGGAAGACAAAAGCAAAGAGTGAACAATTCAACTGGCAATGGGGGCAGAGAGTTAGTGAGGGAGGGTCCGTTTGATCACCTCCCACTTGGTGGGATTAAATTCCATCTTGCAGATACTCAAGCCTCAGACAGTTTTCCTCCCAACCTGCAACACTACCAACTTTCCAAGTCACACAGGACAAAAACAGGCCCTTCAGCCCAACTTGTCCCTGCCAACCCAAGGATAGATTAGCTTTTGTGTCACCTATGTCGAAGCATGCAGTGGAATGTGTTGTTTGCGTCAAATCAAATCAGTGAGGATTGTGCTGGGAGCAACCCACAAGTGCCGACACAGACCTCACTGATCCTAACCGGTACATCTTTAGGATGTGGGAGGAGACCAGAGGACCAGGGCGGCCTAAACTGTACACAGTATTCCAAGTGCAGCCTCACCAATGTGTTATATTATTCTTCTTAAGCCCATCACACCATAGGCCGTCGACAGCAGCTCGCCAGAGTCTTCAAGTTTTCCCAGTGTAGCCCATGTTCTTGGAGTATCCTCCCTCCCCCAGGAATGAGGACTTCGGGCCTACTGTGGCATTTCTGTAGCTCTGGGCTTTATGGGAAGGGGTTGCCACATGCCCCATGCCAAACCCCCCTCCTTTTGCAGACAGGATTAGGACCGCCCCTGGTTGAGTTAATGTCTTCTACAACTGCAACTTAATATCTCAACTCTTGTACTCAGTGTCCTGACTGTAATGAAGACCAGTGTGCCAAACACCACCTCCACTTTCAGTAAACCATATACCCTGCACTCCAGTGTCCCTCTGCTCCACAACACTCCTCGAGGCCTGATCGTTTACTGTGAAAGTCCAAACCTGGCTTGACTTCCTAAAGTGGAGCACATCACACTTATCCAAATTAAACCCCATGTGCCGCTCCTTGGTCCTTGGTTTTGATTACCTCTACAATACTGCACATTTAACTATCAGCTGCAAACTATTGTTTATGTATGCGGTGAAATACATATACCTGTCTGGACGTATCCCTCTGCTGACTGCTCCTGTGGCTCCTCCCACAGACCCCTGTATAAAGGCACTGCTCCTCCCTCAGTCTCCAGGATGTTGTGTGGTGGTCTCTTGCAGCTAATAAAAGCCTATCGCTTGCCTCCTGTCTCTGAGAGTTATTGACGGTGCATCAATGTAAATAACGAACAACAAAGGACCCTGCATAGATCCCTGCGGCACACCACTTCAGCAAACTCCTAATACCTGTAAATATTGATCTTTGAACCTAGAAAAATATCTCTTCTTTTGCTTCCCATAGAAACCGAGGATAAATCATATCCCACCCTGGGGACTTATCAACCCTAATATGTTCCATGACAGCTAACAGCTCCCCTTCTTAATACTGGTCTACTACCGGATCAACCCTGTATCCCTTCCTTAAATTCACTACTTCCTTGGTGAACATTAATGAGAAGTAATCATTTATGACTCCACCCACACATCTTCACGTCCCCCCGTAGACATTATCTCAAAGGGACCCACTCTGACCCCAGCTAGCTTCTTCATTAACCACCATCGAAGACACCTTCAAGAAGTAGCAACAGTCATTAAGGATTCTTACCACCCAGGTCTCTCATTAGCACCATTAGGGAGGAGGTACAGGAGACTGAAGACTCACACTCAGTGATTTAGGAACAGCTTCTTTCCCTCCCTGATCAGATTTCTGAATGCTCCGTGAATACCACCTCATTAACCCCTTTTCTTTGCATCATATATTTTTGTAATTTATAATAATTTTATGTATTTACACTTTACTGCTACAAATAAAATTTCATGTCATACAAATTACTGATACTAAATATGATTCTTTTTGCACCTAATGTGTTGGCCTTCAGGAGTTGGGGGATTGAGTTCAGGAACTGTGAGGTAACATTGCAGTTTTATTAACCCCTGGTTAGATCACACCAAGAGTATTATGTTCAGTTCAGTTCTGGTCGGCTCATTATAGGAAGGATGTGGAAGCTTTAAGAGAGGGTGCAGGGGAGATTTACCAGGATGCTACCTGGATTAGAGAGCATGTCTTATGAAGATAGGTTAAGGAAACTAGGGCTTTTCTCTTTGGGGTGAAGCAGGATGAGAGGCAATTTGATAGAGGTGTACAAGATGATAAGAGGCATAGATTGAGTGGACAGTCAGACTTTTTCCCAGAGGCAGAAATGGCTAATATGAGGGGGTATAATTTTAAGGTGATTGAAGGGTGGGATGTCAGAGTTTTTTTTTACATAGACAGTAGTGGAACGTGCTGCCAAGACTGGTGGTAAGGTAGATTTGTTGGAGACCATTAGATATGTACATGGATTGAAGAAAAATGGACAGCTATGCAGAAGGGAAGAGTTAGATGGGCCAAAGGGCCTGTACTGTTCTGTAACTATGAACACAATGGGTCAGACAGCATCTATGGAGGCCAATGAACAGATGACATTTCAAATCATAGTCATAGAGCATTACAGCCCAGATACAGGCCCTTAAGCTCAATCAGCCCAGGCCGCCTACCCACCCAACTTACCCCAATTTCCTGCATTCAGCTCACTTCACTCTAAGCTCCACCCCTCCATATACCTATCCAAGAGCCTCTTACACCATCCTGTTGTACCCATCTCAGCCACTTCCTCTGGCAGCTCGTTCCATGCATTCACCATCCTCTGCATGAAAAATTTGCCCCTCAGGTCCTGTTTAAATCTTTCCCCTCTCTCCCAAAACCTATTTCTCTGGTTTTGGACTCCCTACCCTGGGGAAAATACCGTTACCGTCCACTTTATGCACACCTCTATACAGGGGATCCCAACCTCTTTTATACCATAGGCTCCCACCATTAACTGAGAGGTCTGTGGACCCCAGGTTAAGAATCCCTGCTCATTCTCCTACACATGAAGGAATAAGGAGCCAGCTTGCCCGAGCTCTCCCTGTACCTCAGGCCCTCCAGCCCTGGTAGCATCCACATAAATCTATTCTGCACTCTTTCCAGTTTAACCACGTCTTTCCTATAATGGGTGACCAAAAGTGTACACAGTTCTCCAAGTGCAGGTTCACCATTGACTGAAACGAAAGAACACTTATACTCAGTACCCTAAACGATGAACCATCACCTTCTTCACCACCCTGTCTACCTGTGTGTTTGATTTCAATGAACACTGTGCCTGTACCCCAGGTCTCTCTGTTCCATTACGCTCCCTAGTGCCTGACCATTCATTGTATAAACCCTACTCGGTGTTGGATCTCTGTTTCAGATCCTTACGGTACTTCCAGGAGCCAGGAATGATGAGCGGTCTTAATTCCGAGATTGTAGTTTATTTTAGAGTACAAAACAAACATGAAGCCAACTAAATAAAGAGCTGAGAAATGATGCTAAGAGGTGCATGGATGTGAGGACAAAGTCATAAAGAAGCAAAAAAAAAGGACGGCATCTTTGAAAAATCCATCACTTTTATAAGTTAAGGAAAATTCCTTAGATAGGAATAAACTAGTCAATAGGCTACATAATTAAAACAATATCATGTGAGTAATGTGCTAACAAAAAATGAGAAGGTGATAAACTGTTAGTTTAGCTGCTATACCACTTTCTGCCAGTGAGTGGGGATGAACCACCACATACTATGGAAAATACATGAGTTTGTTAAAAAGTACGAATCTTATAAAAAATATAATAAAAAAGTGGTTTCCAACAGCTGGTTTGACTTTCCAAAATGCATCACCTTATTTAAACCTCTGTTGAGATCAATTTGCCACTCCTCAGCCCGCTTCCCTAACTGATCGAGATCCCTGTTATCTCAGAATCAGATGATCACTGACAGACGGTGCAAAATGTGTTGTTTTGCAGCAGAAATAAACTTGCTATAAATCACAGAATAAACAGCTCAACAAATAATCACAATTTTATTCACTCTCAAGAACCTCTCCAACTTCACATCCAAGTCATTTGTATAAGTAAGAGAAAGCACAGGTCCCAGCACCGAACCTTGTGGCACACAATGAGTTACTGTCCTCCATTCCGAAAAACAAACTTCACCCACCACCCGCTGCTTCCCATCTCCCAGCCAATTCCAACTCCACACAACCAGCTCTCCCTGGGATCTAACCTTCAAGAGCAGCCTGCCACGCAGGATCTTGTCGACTACCCTTGGCGCCTCTCTTCGCTCGGTGCTTGGCGGAAATTGGGGCTACCGCCAAGAATCGAGGCCTGAGGTTTGGACTGGAAGTCCAGAGGTCGAGGCCCGTTTGGCCAGAGCTTGAATTGGCAAATTTCCGAGTTCACTGTGGAAACCAAAGCCAAGTCAGAATCTGCTGCAGGCTGTCCTGGAGTTGGTGGACTGCCTGTGTGTGTGTGTGCACGAGTGGGAGAGAGAAACTGGACTTGTTTTGTTGCTTGTGGTGTTCTATGTTGTTCTGCTAAGTATTGTGGGCACGCTAAGTTGGCGCCAGAATGTGTGGCGACACTTGTGGGCTGCACCCTGTAATCCTTGGGTTGTGTTGGTCATTAAAACAAATGACGCATTTCACTGTATATTTCAAATGTACACGTGATTAATAAGCTTAATTTTGAATCTTCAAAATCAAACTCTAAAGGATTCTCAAACTTGACCTTCCACACACAAAGCCAAGCTGATTCCTCTTAAGTAGACTGTCAATCCAAACGCTGGTAGATCCTGTCCCTTAGAATTCCCTGCAGTAACTTCCCCACCACTGGTGTCAAGCTGGCTAGTCTGTATTTCCCTATACCATCCTTCTCAAACAACAGAACAACATTAGCTACATTAAGACTATAACAACCTTACGGAACCAAACTTAATCTATGACCTCTAGGACTAGTCTCACCTAACCTCAGGGGAAAAAGCCTCCTTGTATTTACCCTAATAATACCCCTCATAATTTTATTTATCTCTATCAAATCTCCCCTTCATTCTCCTACACTCCAGCGAATAAAGTCCTAACCTATTCAACCTTTCCCGATAACTCAAGTCCTCAAATCCCAGCAACCTCCTTGTAAATTGTCTCTGTACACTTTCAGTCTTATTGACATCTTTCCTCCAGGTAGGTGACCTGAATTACACACAATATCCATATTAGCCCTCTCAAACATCTTGTACAACTTCAACATATCATCCCAAATCCTGCATTCAATACTCTGATTTATGAAGGCCAATGCTCTCTTAATGACCCTATATCTATCATAGAAACATAGAAAACCTACAGCACAATACAGACCCTTTGGCCCACAAAGTTGTACCAAACATGTCCCTACTTTAGAAATTACTAGGCTTACCCATAGCCCTCTATTTTCCTAAGCTCTATGTACCTATCCAAAAGACTCTTAAAAGACCCTATCGTATCTGCCTCCACCACCGTTGCCGGCAGCCCATTCCACACACTCACCACTCTCTGCGTAAAAAACTTACCCCTGACATCTCCCCTGTACCTACTCCCCAGCACCTTAAACCTGTGTCCTCTTGTGGCAACCATTTCAGCCCTGGGAAAAAGCCTCTGGCTATCCACACGATCAATGCCTCTCATCATCTTGTACACCTCTATCAGGTCACCTCTCATCCTCCGTCGCTCCAAGGAGAAAAGGCCAGGTTCACTGAACCTATTTTCATAAGACATGCTTCCCAATCCAGGCAACATCCTTGTAAATCTCCTCTGCACCCTTTCTATGGTTTCCACATCCTTCCTGTAGTGAGGTGACCAGAAATGAGCACAGTACTCCAGGTGGGGTCTGACAAGGGTCCGATATAGCTGCAATATTACCACTCGGCCCCTAAATTCAATTCCACGATTGATGCAGACCAATACACCGTATGCCCTCCTAACCACAGAGTCAACCTGTGCAGCTGCTTTGAGCATTCTATGGACTTGGAACCCAAGATCTCTCTGATCCTCCACACTGCCAAGAGTCTTACCATTAATACTATATTCTGCCATCATATTTGACATACCAAAATGAATCACTTCACACTTATCTGGGTTGAACTCCATCTGCCACTTCTCAGCCCAGTTTTACATCCTATCAATGTCCCGCTGTAACCTCTGACAGCCCTCCACACTATCCACAACCTTTGTGTCATCAGCAAACTTACTAACCCATCCCTCCACCTCCTCATCCAAGTCATTTATAAAAATCACAAAGAGTAAGGGTCCCAGAACAGATCCCTGAGGCATTACACTGGCGACCGACCTCCATGCAGAATATGACCCGTCTACAACCACTCTTTGCCTTCTGTGGGCAAGCCAGTTCTGGATCCACAAAGCAATGACCCCTTGTATCCCATCCCTACTTACTTTCTCAATAAGCCTTGAATGGGGTACTTTATCAAATGCCTTGCTGAAATCCATATACACATCTACTGCTCTTCCTTCATCGATGTGTTTAGTCACATCCTCAAAAAATTCAATCGGGCTCATAAGACATGACCTGTCCTTGACAAAGCTATGCCGACTATTCCTAATCATATTATACCTCTCCAAATCATGTCACCACTATCAAGGAGTCATGAATTTGTATTCCCAGATCTCTTCTACTGCATTTTTCTGAGCTCTGTCACTCACTGTGAACATCCTACCCGGATTGATCCTACCAAAGTGCAACTCCTCACCCTCGTCTGCATTAAATTCCAACTGCCATTTTCAGCGGGTCCAGACCCCACTGATGGCCTTCCTCACTGTCCACTGCAAATTTGCTGATCCAGTTTACCAGATTGTCAATCCAAATCATTGATGTCAATGACAAGCAACAATGCAGCCAGTCCCTCTCTCTCAGGAACGGTACTGTACACTGACCAGTGTCTCTCAGTCCCGCTCTCTCAGGGGGAGATCTGTACACTGACCCGTGTCTCTCAGTCCCTCTCTCTCAGGGGGAGATCTGTACACTGACCAGTGTCTCTCAGTCCCTCTCTCTCAGGAACAGATCTGTACACTGACCAGTGTCTCTCAGTCCCTCTCTCTCAGGAACAGATCTGTACACTGACCAGTGTCTCTTCATCCCTCTCTCAGGGGGAGATCTGTACACTGACCAGTGTCTCTTCATCCCTCTCTCAGGGGGAGATCTGTACACTGACCAGTGTCTCTCAGTCCCTCTCTCTCAGAAACAGATCTGTACACTGACCGGTGTCTCTTCATCCCTCTCTCTGAGGGAGATCTGTACACTGACCAGTGTCTCTCAGTCCCTCTCTCTCAGGGGGAGATCTGTACACTGACCGGTGTCTCTCAGTCTCTCTCTCTCAGAGGGAGATCTGTATACTGACCAGTGTCTCTCAGTCCCTCTCTCTCAGGAACAGATCTGTACACTGACCGGTGTCTCTCAGTCCCTCTCTTTGAGGGAAATCTGTACACTGACCAGTGTCTCTCAGTCCCTCTCTCTCTGGGGAGATCTGTACACTGACCGGTGTCTCTCAGTCCCTCTCTCTCAGAGGGAGATCTGTACACTGACCGTGGTCTCTCAGTCCCTCTCCTGGGGAAATCTGTACACTGACCAGTATCTCTCAGTCCCTCTCCCTCAGGGGGAGATCTGTACACTGACCAGTGTCTCTCAGTCCCTCTCTCTCAGAGGGAGATCTGTACACTGACCAGGGTCTCTCAGTCCCTCTCTCTCAGGAACAGATCTGTACACTGACCAGTGTCTCTTCATCCCTCTCTCTGAGGGAGATCTGTACACTGACCGGTGTCTCTCAGTCCCTCTCTCTCTGAGGGAAATCTGTACACTGACCAGTGTCTCTCAGTCCCTCTCTCTCAGAGGGAGATCTGTACACTGACCGTGGTCTCTCAGTCCCTCTCCTGGGGAAATCTGTACACTGACCAGTGTCTCTCCCTCTCTCTCAGGGGGAGATCTGTACACTGACCGGTGTCTCTCAGTCCCTCTCTCTCAAAGGGAGATCTGTACACTGACCGGTGTCTCTCAGTCTCTCTCTTGGGGTGAGATCTGTACACTGACCGGTGTCTCTCAGTCCCTCTCTCTTTGAGGGAGATCTGTACACTGACCGGTGTCTCTCAGTCCCTCTCTTGGGGAGATCTGTCCAGTGACCAGTGTCGCTTGGTCCCTCTCTCTCAGAGGGAAATATCTATAAAATAACCGAAGTTTCTCTGTTACACTGGTCCCTAAGTGGCGATGTCTCTATTGCTACCTACGACTCTCTCCGTGAGCGAGCTGTAATCTGATCAGGAGTGTTTAAATCACACTACCTGAGTCTGGCACCCTCTTATTTATGACACTGTTTGAATGACAGCCCCATAATCAAAAAGAATAGGGTATCATGAAGGAAGTTCATCACACTCAGAACTGAATGAGGCCGTGCACTGATACAGGGCTGATCTGACGAAACTGTTCACCAGTGAAGGGAACCAGCTGAAAAAACTGCAGGGCTAGAAATGGGAAGCGTTAGTTCTTCTTAGGAGGGGGAAATTTGATCCCTTTCTCTGTGTGTGTCTCTCTCTCTCTCACACACACACATCAGAATCAGGTTTATTGTCACCAGTGTGTATCATGAAATTTGTTAACTTAACAGCAGTAGTTCAATGCATACATAATACAGTATAGAAGAAGAAAAAAATCTAATAAACCCCCCCCCCCCACCAAACCTGATCTCCAAATGTAGCTCCTGCTCTGTGGAGAAAATGTTCCGAATATCTGTGCCCTTCTGCGTTCCTCTGCCTCTCCATTCTCTTCCCTTGATAGAGACGTCCCACACAACGTCCCCTCCGCACCACGGCCAGCACAGTCACCCCCTTCCTTTAGTGTGGTCACCGGAAACCCTCACAGCTGTGGTCTGACCAGTGCACCATAAAGTTAACCATAACCTCCCTGTTGGTATGTCAAAACCCTGGCGAATGAACGCCAGGATCCCACATGCCACTGCTAGAATCAGGTTTATTATCACTGACATACACCATGAAATTTGTTGTTTTTGTAGCAGTAGTACAGTGCAATACATAAAAAACTATAAATTAGAATTTAAAAATAAATAAATAATGCAACGGGAAACAAAAAGCACGGTGGTGTTCACGGGCTTCCTTCGGATGTGTTGGTTGTTCACACAAACAATGCGTTTCACTGTATGATTTGATGCACATGTGATAAATAAAGTCGAATCTGAATTTGGGTTCATGGACTGTTCAGAAATCTAATGGCAGACAGGCAGAAGCTATTCCTAAAATGTTGAGTGTGCGCCTGTAGGCTCCTGTAGTTCCTCCCTGATAGCAGCAGCGTTGCTCAGGAAGATGTCCTCAGTGATGGAGGGGCCGAGTTACAACCCTCTGCAGCTTTTTCCGATCCTGTGCATTGGAGCCTCCATACCAGTCAGAGTACTCTCCACAGTACATCAGTAGAAATTTGCCAGTGTCTTTGGCAATATAGCAAACTTATCAAATCCTAATGAAGTACTGCTGCTGGTATGCCTTCTTCATGATTGTGTCCTGACCAATGCTGCTGCCTTCAAGGATCCACGGATTTGTGCACTGAGGTCCCTCTGTCCGTTGTGCATGTCCGACCATTAATGGTCCCCTGAATGTATGTCACCTCATAATTCGCAGCATTGAATTTCACCTGCCTTTTCTCTGCCCACTTTTCCCATTGATCAATATCCTCAGACCGCCCACCTTCTCCACCACCGATTATCATGAAAACTGCCGACATACCTGCAAACTTACGTTGAGCAGTGTCACGACGACAACCTCACACTCACCATCGGAGACCAAAGAAGTGACTGTGGACTTCAGCGACGGGAAGTCGAGGGAACACACACAAGTCCTCATACAGGGATCAGCAGTTTTCAGTTCCTAGGTATCGACATCTCAAGAGGATCTATCCGGGGGCCAACACGCCAATGCAGGCACAAAGGAAGCACATCAGGTAGGAGATTGAGGAGATTTACTGCATCATCAGACTATTGCAGATTGTAATTGCAAGCATTCAGACTGGTTTTATCACTGCCTGGTATGGAGGCACCAATGCACAAATTGCAAGAGACTGCAGACATCATTGCCTCAGCCAGTTCCATCACGGCTCACACCCTCTGCACCATCTGGGACAGTTATTACCCCCCAAACATCAGCCTTCTGAACCAGAGGGGATAGCGTCATTCAACCTCACTTGCCTAAAATGTTGACTGTGCATCTTCAGGCTCCTGTACCTCCTCCCATATGAGAATGGCATATTCAAAGTCAACTTATTATCAAAGTATTCACAGATATGGCATCATATATGATCCTGAGATTAATTTTCTTCTGTGTATAACCATAATAGAATCAATGAAAGACTGCATTAACAGGGCAGACAGCCAGTGCCAATGTGCAAAGGACACCAAATAGAAAAATAGAAAAAATAACAATTAATAAACAATAAATACTGAGAACATGGGATGAAGAGTCCTTGAAAGTGAGTCTGTAGGTTGCAGGAACAGTTCAGAGATGGGGCAATCGAAGTTGAATGAAGTTATCCCCTCTGGTTCAAGAGCCTGATGGTTCAGAGATAATAACTGTTCCTGAACCTGCTGCTGTGAGTCCTGAGGCTCCTGGACCTTCTTTCTGTTGGCAGTAGCGAGAAGAGAGCATAACCTGGTGGGGGTCCCTGATGATGAATGCCGCCTTCCTGTGACAGTGCTCCATGTAGATGTGCTCAATGGTGGGGAGGGTTTCCCTGTGACGGACTGGGCCGTATCCACTACTTTTTGTAGGATTCTCCATTCAAGGGCATTGGTGCTTCAATACTGCTACAACCAGTCAAAATACACTCCATTACATCTCTATGGAAGTTTATCTAAGTTTTAGATGTCATGCCAAATGTTTGCAAACTTCTAAGGAAGTAGAGGCACTGTGGTGCTTTCTTCGTAATTGCACTTACATGCTGGACCCAGGGTAGATCCTCTGAGATGATAGCACGGAGGAATTTAAAGTTGCTCATTCGACCATACGTGAATAGCCATGAACACAGCACAAGGCACGTTTAAGAGAGCAAGCACATAAATCATTAAAATATAGTAACTTGAGTCCATGAATGTTGCAGAAATCTGCCAACACTATACGGCTTGTCTTCTGCCGTGCAAAACAGCACCAAGTCCAGCTGGAATGCCACGCCACACTGCTCACTTAAGCAGCTGTAAATGGGTGACACCTCAGTTTGAGGAGATGTCAGTGAGGGCAGCATCAATGGTGGAGGAACGGAAACCCTGTTCTGTGAAGAACGATAACATCTCTGATGTTCTGGAAAGGAAACTGCATTCTTGACTATACCTCTTGCCACCCTGCCTCCCGTAGAAATGCTATTCCCTTTTCTTAGCTCCTTCATCCCTGCTTCATCTGTTCCCTCAGCAGCATTTCCTCCATCTTCACATTGCCTTAACACAGATAGAGTTCCTCTTGTCCCTACCTTCCACCATGGTTGTAATGGACTTTATTAGAACAGTTGTCGACTAGTGGGTCATCACTAAATCAAAGTTCACCCCTACCAGAAGCCCTGGAGGAACCATGAGATCTGAAATCTGCTGAGAGCCAGATCGGAGGCACCACCCAGGTCATGCTCTCTTCTCGCTGCTACCATCAGGAAGGAGGAACAAGCCTCAGGACTCACACCACCAGGTTCAGGAATAGTTACTACCCCTCAACCATCGGGCTCTTGAACCAAAGGGAATAACCACTCTACTTCACTTGCCCCATCACTGAAATGTCCCCGCAACCAATGGACTCACTTTCAAGGTCCATTCATCTCATGTTCTCGATATGTATTCCTTATTTATATTATTTCTTGTTTTTGCACTTGCACAATCTGTTGTCTTCTGCACTCTAGTTGGGCAGTCTTTCATCAATTTTATAGATTTGTTGAGTATGCCCACAAGAAAATTAATTTCAGGATTGTATATATGTACTTTGATGATAAAATTTACTTCGAACTCCATCAGCCACTTCCCAACCCATCTCTTTGTCCAATAAATTTCCCTTAAATCAGTGTGCGTGCACAGAACAATCCTGCCCAATGCAGCAGAGTGTAAAGCCCATTCCAGCCCTGGCAAAAAGAACACACAGCAAGATCCCACACCAGCATCCATACAGCGAGATCCAACCTTTTTCCACCATCAAAGATGGGAGAACTCCATCAATGAACGCAGGGCACCACCCTACCCAGCAGGTACACAGCAGAAACCAACAACCGGCACTGCAAGACCCCAATTACCACCTGCTCAGCCCCACTCATCCCATGTCCGGCAAAAAGGAACCCACCAAGATGCACAGCAAGACCCCAAAATAGGCTTATACACTGCAAGATCCCACCCAACACACGGACAGCAAGATCCAAACCCTAGCCCCGAATTGATAGCCCAGCAACGCCTACTCAGTTACATCCAACGTGACATACACACCGCATGATCCCAACTCTACCCCAAGCCCATGATAACCTCAGCAATGCCTACTGAGCAAGATCCCAGTCAGCCCGTGGACAGTAAGTCCCACCTCCTCACCCTGCAAGTAAACACTAACACAGCAAGATCCAAACTCTACCCCGGGCCCTGTTGATAACCCCACCAACACATGCACAGCAAGATCCCAGTCAGCCCGTGGACAGTAAGTCCCGCTTCCTCACCCTGAAGTAAACACTAACACAGCAAGATCCAAACTCTACCCCGGGCCCTGTTGATAACCCCACCAACACATGCACAGCAAGATCCCAGTCAGCCCGTGGACAGTAAGTCCCGCTTCCTCACCCTGAAGTAAACACTAACACAGCAAGATCCAAACTCTACCCCGGGCCCGGTTGATAACCCCACCAACGCATGCACAGCAAGATCCCAGTCAGCCCGTGGACAGTAAGTCCCGCTTCCTCACCCTGAAGTAAACACTAACACAGCAAGATCCAAACACTACCCCGGGCCCGGTTGATAACTCCACCAACACATGCACAGCAAGATCCCAGTCAGCCCGTGGACAGTAAGTCCCGCTTCCTCACCCTGAAGTAAACACTAACACAGCAAGATCCAAACACTACCCCGGGCCCGGTTGATAACTCCACCAACACATGCACAGCAAGATCCCAGTCAGCCCGTGGACAGTAAGTCCCGCTTCCTCACCCTGAAGTAAACACTAACACGGCAAGATCCAAACTCTACCCCGGGCCTGGTTGATAACTCCACCACCATCAGCCGCAACTACCGACGGCTTGAGGCAGGGCGGCGGGAGGTGGCGCCTGCCGTCCTGTCGTCCCAGCCCGGTTTCCATGGCGACGCAGCGCCCCAGCCAGCGTGCGCCCGGGGGGAGGTGGCTTCAGCGAGAAACGGCGCCAGCCAATCAGCAGCGGGCAGCCTCTGTCTGCCCGGCTGGTGCCCCATCCCTCACTGAAACCCCTCCTCGTCAGCCTGAGGAGGGGGGGAACGAAGGGGGGTGCGGGAGGGAGGCAGAGGGAGAGAGAGAAAAGGAAGGTTATGGGAGCCAGAGGGTGAGGGAAGAGGGGTGCAGGAGGGTGGGAGGAGGGGTGCGGGGGGGAGATGAAGGGAGAGTGGTGTGGGAGGAATTAGGTTGGGGGAAGAGGGGTGTGGAAGGGAGGAGAAAAGGATGCAGGAGGCAGAGAGGGGGACTCCAAATTAGGTCTCACAAATGTCTTATACTTTTTCAAGTTTAAATTAATATCATTCAACTATACATAAATACTGCCAAATGAGAGTGTTATTCCACAGCCAAGGTACAAAACACTGTACCAATTGCCATACACAGCCCAAGGCAGTAGAACATACAGTCACACTATAAAGCATAGTATCACCCTAAGTGACGTCCTTTAAATTGATGGTGTATGGGTGTTATTGGCAAGTAGAAGCAGTTCTCAGCAGTCTGCGGACGAACTTAGGTATGCACCGCTCATATCAGCTTGTCATTTCTCTGATCAAATACTGGAAGGCAGCAAACCTGTTCCAACCCAGCATTCTATGGTGTAGGAAACATCCTCTCCACATCCACTATCAAGGCTTTCTTCTAAACTATGGGCCCAGAACCATCAAATGTTCTTCAAACATTAACCATTTCAGTCCTGGGATCATTCTCATGATCCTCTACTGGACCCTTTCCAATGTCAGCTCATCCTTTCTCAGATAAGGATCCCCAAACTGCTCTCAATACCTCCTCTCTTCCCATCGCACCATCCAGGGATCTCTGACCCTGAACTAGGATTCAATATGAATCCTATCTCCCTATCACACTATCTCCCAGTCTGGGCCATTGTATTTGGTTTTCACCCTGTGGTCTCCTTTGCACTTGGAGAACCAAACAGACTGTGGTGAGTGGCTGCATTCAGTCGGTTGGAGTGAGCTGAAATCTCCCATTCCCCATCCCTGTCATTGGAGTATCGTTCAGTCTGCTAGAGGAAAGTCAGTGGCTCAAGCAGAAACAGTGGTGGGAGGAAGGGTGGGGGAGGAGAAACAGTGAGGGAGACTCTCATTTCAAGAGGACTAGAATATAAAAGCAACAGTGTTATGCTGAGTCTTTATAAGGCACTGATCAGATCGCATCGAGTATTGTGAGCAGTTTTGGGCTCCTTGTCCAAGAAAGGATGTGCTGGAACTAACTCTTAATTCCCTAACCATAAATCCTGAACTGTATCTCGAATTTATAACAGTGACCCCAATCCCTAAACCTAATTCTGAATGATACCCTAAATTTATATCCCTGACCCCATCTCTAAACCTAATCCTGAGTGATACCCCAAATTTGTAACACTAATCCTAATCCCTAAACTAAAGCAACAGACACAAAATGCTGGTGCAATGCAGCAGGCCAGGCAGCATCTATAGGAAGAAGCACTGTCGACGTTTCAGAACGAGACCCTTCGTTAGTCCTGACGAAGGGTCTCAGCCCGAAATGTCGACAGTGCTTCTTCCTACAGATGCTGCCTGGCCTGCTGCATTCCACCAGCATTTTGTGTGTGTGTTGCTTGAATTTCCAGCACCTGCAGATTTCCTCGTGTTTGCGTCCCTAAACTAAATCCTGAACTATATCCCAAATTTATAACTTTAATTCCCAATCTCTAAATCCTGAACTTTACCCCAAATTTATTACAGATGTACAGAGTAAAATGATAACTGTTGATGAGGTAAGTTTAGAGACCGGATCAGGATCAGGGATAAGGGGTTAAGGTTAGTGATAAGGTCTCGTGTCAGGGTTTAGGGTAGTGACAAGTTACTTCTACAAATTTGGCTAGATTTACAAGTTAGGGTTTGATCGGGTACAAGGTTAGTGTTTAGGGATTAGGATGATGGTTACGGGCCAAGGTTTTTGGGTTACAGATTTGTTTATGATAAATTGAAATTTGGGTTAGGAATAGGGATTAGGTTTCGAGTTTTAAATTGGGGTTGGGATCAAGATTTAGGATTCTGGTTTGCATCAGGGACAAGGTTTGCTGGATCTACCCTTTTGTGTATAACGTCTGATGTCAGCTTGACTGATTCTTTACAACTTGACTGTTAGAGATGTGTTCCCTTGTTACACCAGTGACCCAACAAGAAATGCTCAGTTTCTTGCCAAAGTCCTTTGAAATATCCTGAGGTTGGGAATTTCAGCTCAGAATTACCCATCACTCTGTCTCTTACTCTCTGGCTCCCACCTCATTCTCTCTCTCTCTCACTGTCCCTCACCCCATTCACTTTTTCTCCTCTTCTCTGTCTCATCCTCCTTCTGATGTTTTCCTGCATTTGGTTATGTTGGCCTTGCATACGTATGGAAGCTCCCTTGGGTCTTGAGGAAGTCACTAGGTAGGTTGTGTCATCACCAATGATAAAATAACATGTCTAGACACAGAATACACGCACACATTTACGACCCAGACATACTTTTTTTATTTGTGCACAAGGAGAACAGGTTGGCCCCATGTCACCACACTATTCTGATTTCTGAGCAGAGAAGTTCCATTTTTATACAGAATTGATTAGCAGTTACAGATATTAACCATTTGGTAAATCGTTATGCTTAATTTCTTGACTTGAAAAAACAATCTCCATTCACAATACAGGTGACAGAAGTCAACAGAAACTACAAGCTGACCATGGATGATGATTTGAAGCATTTGTTGGTGTGTGTCTTGGATCACTGATCACATCTCCAGACCACTGGTGTTCAAGGACAGGAGTTCTTCAAAGACCATTTTGCCTGGGCTGCCTGCACTCTATTTGCAATCTAACCTTGCCTGGATATTGTGTTAACCCTTGCCTTACTGCATCTCCCACATCTGACGTTGTCAATGAGGTATCGATTGTCGCCATTTTGTATCTGCTCCCTTCACAGTTACCTGATCAACCTTGTCACCCAGTCAGCACGTTGTTCACCCTTCATTCTGCTCTGAGTCTGTCCCCTACTGCCTTCACTGTCGAGCAATCATCGTGGATTATATATTTATTCACTGATGCTGTCCTCACAACTGCTGAGGTTCCTGGTGAAGCCAAGGATTCCAATATGGACCCTGGACCCAATTATTGAATGAGACAAGTGAAAAAAATAAGACATAGATTGAGTGGCTTTGCATGCGATACCATCTTGTACACTTCTATGAAGTCATCTCTGACCCTCCTTCACTCCAACAAGAAAAGTCTTTCTGCATAAGACACGCTCTCTAAACCTGGCAGCATCCCGATAAATCTCCTCCGCACCCTCTCTAAAGCTTCCACATCCTTCCTATAATGAGGCGACCATAACTGAACATAATAATAGTGTTGTGGCCTAACCTGAGGGAACTCTCATGCAGAAGGCAGAGATTCAGAATAAATATTTCTCATTAAGAATGGAGATGAGGACCTTCTTTTCCAGTGGACTGTGAATGTTTACTCTCTGTGCTCCAGAAAGCTCAGGGCCGTGAACGTATTCAGGATCAAGATAGATTTGATCTATAGGGGAGTCATGAGTTTGGAGAACAAATATTGAGTGTGCATACAACCTCTGCTGGGTTGCAGAAGTTGGGAGGTAGGGGGAGGAGAGCTGTAAGTGACTTGGTGTTTTACTGTGGTTCAACATGGCTCAGTACCACAGTCATTCCTGCTCCCTGCGTAAGAACGTAGATTAAGGTCCTAAACTGGTACAGGGCTAATTTTGGGGGAATTAGATAGGATTTAGCGGATGCTGACTGGGAGATCATGTATGAAGGGAACAAATGGCCATTATGAGTGTGACACCATGCCTGGGGTTGCATGTTTCTGTCAGAGTGAAAGGTAAGCCTGGAAAGCTCAGAGAACCCTGTCTGATGAGGAAAAGATGGAAGCATATCCAGGAAGAGTGAGTTGGGTGGATTCAAAATTGGCTCCAAGATAGGAAATAGAGCGCGGTGGTTGAGGTTGTTTCTAGGAGCGGAGCCTGGTGATTAGCGGCGTGCCGCAGGAGTCAGTGTTGGGGATGTTTCTGATTGCGTCCACAATATCCTGAAGTGAGAAGGTGAGCAGCCAGAGGTTGTGGTACATACTGGTACCATCGACATAGGTAGGAAAAGGGAAGAGGCCCTAAAAACAGACTACAGGGAGTTAGGAAGGAAGTTGAGAAGCAGGCCTCAAAGGTAGTAATCTCAGGATACTGCCTGTGCCACGTGACATGAGTATAGGAATAGAGGATAAATGTGTAGCTGAGTGATTGGAGCAGGGGGCAGGGATTCAGATTTCTGGAACATTGGGACAGGCGTGACCTGTACAAAAAGGACGGGTTGCAATTCAATGCAAGGGGGAACCAATATCCTGGCAGGCAGGTTTGCATGGACAACATAACAATAATACAGTACTGTTAGCATCACACTGGAGCGCCATCTGGTTTATGCACACTTGCTTCATTCTCACAATCGTTTATATACAATGTATTTTTAGCATTTGCTGTATTGTGGAACAGAGCACATTTTAAAGTTCTAACAGAAGGCAAGCTGCTGAACTATCTCCAAAAGGAAATTGATTCCTCTACCAATCAGGACAGATATTTATTTGGCCAACATTGTCCATGCAAACTATCAAGTACCCAAAAGCATTTAACCCATTTCCAAGCAAGTAATATATAGCCCTCTGTGCCTTGTCTATTCAGGGGCTGTTCCAGGTACTTACCTGTGCAAGCAGTCCTGCCCATTCACCTCCTCACTTACCTCTATTCAGGGCCCCAAACAGTCCTTCCAAGTGAGACAACACTTCATCTGCTACTGTATCCAATGGTCCTGATGCAGCCTCCTCTACATTGATGAGACCCATCGTAAAATGTTTTGTCGAGTACCCCTGCTCCATGCACCAGAAGTGAAACCTCCTGGTGGCCAAGCATGATTTCCATTTTCATTCCGCCATGTCGGTCCCTGGCCTCCTCTTGTGCCAGGATGAGACCACTCTCAGGTTGGAGGAGCAACTCTTCTCAACTACCAAACACCTCCCTCTAGATACCCTCCCCCGTACCTTTGGTCCGCCCTTCTGGCTTCACCTATTACCTTCGAGCTTGTCCTTTCCTTCCCCCCCCCCCCCACCTTTTTATTCTGGCATCTTCCCCCATCCTTTCCAGTCCTGATGAAAGATCTCAGACAGAAACATTAACTGTTGATTCATTTCCACAGATGCTGCCTGACCTGCAGTTTCTGTTTGTAACACAATAGTGCAGCACCTTTAGCATCACACTGGAGCACCATCAGGTTTATGCACACTTGCAGCATTCTCACAATCGATCCAATATAGTTCATATATTGGATGAACTATATTACCATTTCCAAGCAAGTAATATATAGCCCTCTGTGCCTTGTCTATTCAGGGGCTGCTCCAGGTACTTTATAATCATGACCCCACCACATACTTGGGCAACAACTCCAGACTGCAACCATGCTCTGCGTGAAAATCTTTATCATCATATTCCCACTCGCTCTTCAACTGGGCCTCCAGGGTTTAGATGTTCTGCGTTACAGGGAAAGATTTTGCACTGCCCACCCCTCAGTCTTGGAAAGAGGGGGGAGCTAGTTGAGAGTTTACAGTTCTGGAGTGTGAAGATTACCAAGTATTTGTCCTGGTCCAGCCACATTGATGCTGCCACCAAGAAGGCACAATAGCACTTTCTCAGGAATCTATATAGAAATTCAACGTGTCCCCGATGACTTATCAGTTTTCATATACAGATACAGCATGATTTGGTGTGGAACTACTCTGCCAGGCTGCAGAGAAATGTGAACATAGCCCAGCCCTTCACGCAAACCAGCCACTGTCTCTGGAAAGCAGCCAAGGACCCATCCCAACTTCGTCTTTCTCTCTTCTCATTCCTGTCAGGCAGGTTATAAATGTTTAAGAGCACTTGTCGCCAGCCTCAAGGACAGTTTCTATCCCACTGTTGTCAGACTCTTGAATAGTCCTCTCATGTGCTAAAAGGAGAATTTTGATCTCCCAATCTACCTCAACTTGGCCCTTGCACTTTGGTTGTTGGCCTGCACTGTATTCTCCCCCAGTGGCCACTTCGTTTGGTATACTCATGCACCTGTTTGTTAATGCAGTTATCTAATCAGCCAATCACTCAATGCATAAAAGCATTGTTAAGAGGTTCATTTGTCGTGATCTAAGTGACTTTGACCGTGGAATGGTTGTTCATACCAGTCAGGGTGGTTTGAGTACCTCAAAAACCACTGATCTCTTTCACACACAACAGTCTCTAGAGCAGAGGTGCCCAAACCAGGGTCTACAGACCCCTTGGTTAACAGTAGGGTCCACTGCATTTAAAAAAAAAGGTTGGGAACCCCTGCTCTAGAGCTTACATAGAAAAAACAAAACAAAAATATCTAGTGAGTGGCAGCTCAGTTCATCAATGCCTTCATCAATGAGAGAGGTCAGCGAATGGCCAGACTGGTTCAAGCTGACAGTAACTCAAATAACCATGCATTTAAACAGCGGTGTGCAGAAAAGCATCTCTGAACTCACAACACCTCGAACCTTGAAATGGATGGGTTATAGCAGCAGAAGGCCACACCAGGTTCCACTCCTGTACCTAATAAAGTGGCCCCCAAGTTTATATTCTGTATTGTTTCATCTTTTTACTACCCCAGTGGACTTGTGTGCGGAATGATCTGTCTGGAAAATATACAAAGCAAAAGGTGTTTTTATCGTATCCCAGTGCAAATAACAATGACAAAACAAACTAATGAACTGCCATGAGGGCAATAACTGTCTATGATGATTTATACTGAAATAATTTAGGATAGTGATGCATTAACAAGCAATTATTTACAGCAACATTACTTAACAGTCAGGCATTTCTGCTAAGTTTCAAGTCTCAGAAACCTGTTGGTCTCTCTTAAGTCAGCAATGCAGTGTCTTCTGGAAAGCTGTCTTAATACGCACTGAGGTATGTTGAACGAATGCTAAGATGGTGGAAGGATTTTTCTTGGACACTGCCCCCCCACCTCCCTGATTGATGTCTGTCCACGGAAGAAGTCGGGGGAGGCAGTTAAGCGAGGACAGTCTTTTGCGTAAGGCAGCAGCTGCCCTTTGATGTGCTCCCTCCACCTGGCACGGAGAGGTGGCAGAAACGCACACACCTTCTGCATCTGAGAGGGAAGTGAGATCTATTTCGTACCACCGCTCTTCCAGGACTGGCTCTGGTTCCTCCTTACATCCGGGATGTCTGAAGCTGCTGTGTCCAGGGTCCAAATTGTCATCCTTGGCTTCGCTGGGAACCTCAGCGGAGGTGATGACAGCATCAGTGAGCTCCCCAAGGACTGGCTACAGGACATTACGCCTCTGCAGATAGTAGTTCACCAATGACACGACCGCGGTGGGTCTCAGCAGCAAGAACGACGAGTCAGCTTACAGAGAGGAGTCTAGCGGCTAACGGACCGGTGCAGAGCCAACAACCTGTCTCCGAATGAGGACAAAACAAAAAGAGATGGTTGTTGACTTCAGGAGGGCATGGAGCGACCACTCTCCACTGAACATCTCCCCGTAAGTCCATCTCCCACCCCCCATCTTCATCACATTCTACAGAAGTTGTACTGACAGTATCCTGTGCAGCTGCATCACTGCCTGGTTTAGAAATTGCACCATCTCGGATCGCAAGGCCCTGCAGCGGATAGTGAGGTCAGCTGAGAAAATCATCGGGGTCTCTCTTCTGTGTTTCTAGTTGGAAAATTGTAAATGTCACTCCACTCTTCAATAAGAGAGGGAGGAAAAAATATGGAAATTAAAGCCAGTTAGCCTGACTTCAGTGGCTGGGAAGATGTTGGAATTAAGTTTTAAGTCGATGAGGTTTTGGAGTACTTGGAGACATGTGATAAAACAGGCCAAAGTCAGCATAGTTTTCTCAAGGAAAAATCTTGCCTGACAAATCCACTGGAATTCTTTGAGGAAACAACAAGCAGAATAGGCAAAAGAGAATCGTAGATATGTACTTTCTTCAGATTTTTCAGGATTTATGAAGGCCTTTGACAAGGTGCCACACACAGAACATAGAAATCTACAGCACATTACAGGCCCTTCGGCCCACAATATTGTGCTGACCGTGTCACCTACTCTAGAAACTGCCTAGAATTTCCTTACCACATAGCCCTCTGTTTTTCTAAGCTTGATGTACTTATCCAACAGTATCTTTTAAAAGACCATATTGTATCCGCCTCTACCACCACCGCTGGCAGTACATTCCACACACCCACCACTCTCTGTGTGAAATACTTACCTCTGACATCCCCCTTGTACCTACTTCCAAGCACCTTAAAACTATGCCCCCCTCATGTTAGCCATTTCAGCCCTGTGAAAAAGCCTCTGACCATCCACACAATCAAAGCTTCTCTATCATCTATCAGGTCACCTCTCACCCTCTGTCGCTCCAAGGAGAAAAAGCCAAGGCCAAGTTCCCTGAGGCTTTTTAGCAAGACAAGAGCCCATAGTATAATAGGAAAGATACTTCTAACTAAGAACCTTCTAACTGAAGGTTAGACCTTCAGTTGATTGGTAGGAGGCAAAGAGTGGAATATAGGGAGCCTTTTCTGATTGACTACTGGTAACTAGTGATGTTCCGCAGGGGTCAGTGTTGGGACTGTTTCTTTTTATGTTATATGTCAATTATTTGGATGATGAAATTGATAGCTTTGTGGCCAAGTTTACACCCAATATGAAGAGAGGTGGAGGGGCATGTGGTGTTCAGGAAGTAGAAAGGCTGCAGAAGGACTTAAGACAGATTAAGTGAACGGGCAAAATACAGTGTTAGGAGGTATCTGGTCATGCACTTTGGTAGAAGAAAAGAAAACAGTCTATTTTCTAAAATCCAAGGTGCAAAGGGACTTGGAAGTCCTCGTGCAGGAATCCCTAAAGGTTAATTTGCAGGTGAAGAAGGAAAATGCTATGTTAACATTCATAGGACCATAGAACATTGCAGCACAGAAACAGGCCTTTTGGCCCTTCTTGGCTGTGCCGAACCATTTTTCTGCCTAGTCCCACTGACCTGCACCTGGACTATATCCCTCCATACACCTCTCATCCATGTACCTGTCCAAGTTTTTCTTAAATGTTAAAAGCGAGCCTGCATTTATCACTTCATCTGGCAGCTTATTCCACACTCCCACCACTCTTGTTGTGAAGAAGCCCCCCCCCCATGTTCCCATTAAACTTTTCCCCCTTCACCCTTAACCCATGTCCTCTGTTTTTTTTTTCTCCCCTAGCTTCAATGGAAAGCCTGCCTGCTTTCACTCTATCTATACCCATCATAATTTTATATACCTCTATCAAATCTCCCCTCATCCTTCTATGCTCCAGAGAATAAAGTCCTAACCTATTCAACCTTTCTCTGTAACTCAGTTTCTCAAGTCCTGGTAATATCCTTATAAACCTTCTCTGCACTCTTTCAACCTTATTAATTTCCCTCCTGTAATTTAGTGACCAAAACTGCACACGATACTCCAAATTCAGCCTCACCAATGCCTTATACAACCTCACCATAACATTCCAACTCTTATACTCGATACTTTGAATTATAAAGGCCAATGTAACAAAAGCTCTCTTTACTACCCTATCTACCTGTGACGCCACTTTTAGGGAATTTTGTATCTGTATTCCCAGATTCCTCTGTTCTACTGCATTCCTCAATGCCCGACCATTTACCTTGTATGTTTTACCTTGGTTTTTCCTTCCAAAGTGCAATACCTCACACTTGTCTGTATTAAACTCCATCTGCCATTTTTCAGCCCATTTTTCCAGCTGATCCAAGTCCCTCTGCAAGCTTGAAAACCTTCCTCACTGTCCACTACACCTCCAATCTTTGTATCATCAGCAAATTTGCTGATCTAATTTACCACATTATCATCCAGATCATTGAGATAGATGACAAATTACAATGGACCCAGCACTGATCCCTGTGGCACACCTCTAGTCACAGGCTCAGGGAAGCAATCCTCCACTACCACTCTCTGACTTCTCCCATTGAGTCTAATCCAATTTACTACCTCACCATGTAAACCTAACTACTGAATCTTCCTTAACTAACCTCCCATGTGGGACCTTGTCAAAGGCCTTACCGAAGTTCATGTAGACAACATCCACTGCCTTCCCTTCATCCATCTTCTTTGTAACCTCCTCAAAAAACTCTAATAGATTTGTTAAACATGACCTACCATGCACAAAGCCATGTTGACTCTCCCTAATAAGTCCCTGCCTATCTAAATACTTGTAGATCCTATCTCTTAGTACTCCTTCCAATACTTACCTACTACCGACGTCAAACTTACTGGCCTATAATTTCCTGGATTACTTTTAGAGCCTTTTTTAAAAATGGAACAACATGAGCTGTCCTCCAATCCTCCGGCACCTCACCCACAGGTACCGACATTTTGAAATATATCTGCCAGAGCCCCTGCAATTTCAACACTAGTCTCCTTCAAGGTCCGAGGGAATACCCTGTCAGGTCCTGGGGATTTATCTACTCTGATTTGCCTCAAGATAGCAAGCACCTCTTCCTCTTCAATCTGTATAGGTTCCATGACCTCACTACTTGTTTGCCTTATTTCCATTGACTCCATGTCAGTTTCCTTAGTAAATACAGACGCAAATTTCTTTTGGTTCCATACATAACCGACCACTCTGATCTTCAAGAGGACCAATTTTATCCCTTACTATCCTCTTGCTTTTAATATATCTGTAGAAGCTCTTTGGATTATCCTTCACCTTGACTGCCAAGGCTACCTCATGTCTTCCTTTAGCCCTCCTGATTTCTTTCTTAAGTTTTTTTTGCACTTTTTATACTCCTCAAGTATCTTATTTGCTCCCTGTTTCCTTTACATGTCATACATCTCTCTCTTCTTCTTTATCAGAGTTCCAATATCCCTAGAGAACAAAGGTTCCTTATCCTTATTCACTTTGCCTTTAATCCTGACAGGAACATACAAACTCTGCACTCTCAAAATTTCTCCTTTGAAGGCCTCCCACTTACCAACGACATCCTTGCCAGAGAACAACCTGTCCCAATCCATGCTTTATAGATTCTTTCTCATTTCTTCAAATTTGGCCTTTTTCCAGTTTAGAACTCCAACCCGAGGACCAGAAATATAATATTGCATCCTTTCTAGTTGGTACCTCTATATATTGACTTAGAAAACTTTCCTGAACACATTTTACAAACTCTAACCCATCTAGACCTTTAATTTTCCCAATCAATATGTGGAAAATTAAAATCCCCTACTATCACAACTTTATGTTTCCTGCAGTTGTCTGCTATCTCTCTGCAGACTTGCTCCTCCAATTCTCGCTGACTATTGGGTGGTCTATAATACAACCCCATTAATGTGGTCATACCTTTCCTGTTTCTCAGCTCCACCCATATAGCCTTGGTAGACAAGCCCTCTAATCTGTCCTGCCTGAGCACTGCTGTAATATTTTCCCTGACTAGGAATGCCAACCCCCCCCCCCCCATTCCTCTGCCTCTATCACGTCTGAAAGATCAGAACCCTAGAACATTCAGCTGCCAGTCCTGCCCCTCCTGTAGCCGATTTTCACTAATGGCTACAATGTCATAATTCCACGTGTCAATCCACACCCTCAGCTCATCAGCCTTCCCCACAATACTCCTCACACTGAAATAGACACACCTCAGAAGATTATTACCACCACACACAACTCTTCTATTTGTGACTTTGCATGAACCTTTAACATCATTTATTTTCACCCCTGCTCCACTATCTGCTCTGGCACTCTGGTTCCCATCCCCCTGCAAATCTAGTTTAAACCACCCCCAATAGCACTAACAAACCTCCCTGCAAGGATATTGGTCCTTCTGTAGTTAAGGTGTAACCCATCTCTCTTGTACAGGTCCCACCTACTCCAGAAGAGGTCCCAATGATCCTGAAATCTGAAACCCTGCTCCCTATACCAGTTCCTCAGCCACATGTTCATCCTCCAGAGTATCCTATTCTTACCCTCACTGACACGTGGCACAGGCAGCAATCCTGAGATCACCACCCTCGAGGTCCTGCTTTTTAACTTCCTACCAAGCTCTCTATACTCACTCTTCAGGACCTCCTCACTCTTTTTTCCTACGTCATTGGTACTGATGTGTACCACGACATCTGGCTGCTCACCCTCCCACTTCAGAATGCTGTGCACGTGATCAGAGACATCCCTGACCCTGGCACCCGGGAGGCAACAAACCATCCGGGAGTCTCTGTCATGACCACAGAACCTCCTGTCTATACCTCTAACTACCGAGTCCCCTATCACTACCGCTCTCCTCTTCTTTCCCCCTCCCTTCTGCACTGCAGAACCAAACTCAGTGCCAGAGATCTGGCTGCCACAGCTTGTCCCAGGTAAGTCATCCTCTCCAACAGTACCCAAATCGGTATACGTGTTGTTGAGGGGAATGGCCACAGGGGATCCCTGCCCTGCCTGCCCTTTCCCCTTCCCTCGCCTGACGGTAACCCGATTACCTGTGCGCTGCTCCTTTGGCGTAACTACCTCCCTGAAACTACTATCTACAAACTTCTCATTCTCCCGAATGATCCGGAGGTCATCCAGCTCCTGCTCCAGTTCCCTAATATGGTTTGTTAGGAGCTGCAGCTGGATGCACTTTTTGCAGGTGTCGTTGTCAGGGACACCGCAGGTCTCCCTGACTTCCCACTTCCTGCAAGAGGAGCATTCCAACATCTGGCCTGGCATTTTCTCTACTCTGAACGAACAAAACAAAACTTACCGGAACCTACCCTCACCTCTGCCTGTTCACGCCGAAGCCTGTTGAGCCAAAACCGTCCCACTCTGACTCAGTCCACTCCGACGATGGCCGCTGTATATGGCGGTCTTTTTTGAAACCTTTGGTGCACTACGTCACGCGCCTGCGCAGTCTCGCCTCTTCCCCGATCAGTAAAAGAAAATGGCTTCTCTCTGAGATGTCTTTAGTCCTTCACTCTCAGCCTCTTGCTTCGATTTCATCTTGAAACCTAGAATATAAAATCAAAGCATGTAGTGCTGAGGATTTATATGACACTGACAAAACCTCACTTGGAATAGTGTGAGCACTTTGGGCCCCTTATCTAAGAAATAATTTGCTGACATTTGAGAAGGTTCAGAGGAGCTTTACAAAAATAATGAAAGGCTTAAAAAATGAATACTTGATTGTTCTGGGCCTGGACTCACTGGAGTTTAGAAGAATGAGGTGGGAGTCTCATTGAAACCTGGCCTAGATAGAATGGATGTGGAGAAGACGCATCCTATGGTGGGGATGTCCAAAACCAGAGGGCAAAGTCTAATCACTGGACAACTTATAATATCAAGTTAACCTACCAACCGGTACATCTTTGGAACGTGGGAGGAAACCCACGCAGTCAAACTCCTTACAGGCAGCCATGGAAAATGAACCCGGGTTGCTGGTACTGTAAAGCACTTTGCTAACCACTATGATCATATTTCTATGCTAAATTGACCGTCCTGTTGTACTGTGCATTCTATTTATTACAAATTAGTATAATTTGCACATTCAGATGGAGACGTAACGTAAAGATTTTTACTCCTCATGGATGTGAAGGACGTCAGAAATAAAGTCAATTCAGTTCAATATCTTGCCGCCCGATAAAAGCAAGGATGTGGAAGACTTGAGTTTTAAGGAAAGATTAAATAAGTTAGGACTTTATTTCTTGGAACATAGAAGATTGAGGGGAGATTTGACAGAGGCATGCGAGGAGTACAGATAGGGTAGAAGCAAGCAGGATTTTTCCATTAAGGTTGCGTGAGACTATAGCAAGAGGTCATGAGTTGAGGGTGAAAGGTGAAATGTCTAATGGGACATGGGGGGAGACTACTTCGCATGTGGCGAGAGTGTGGAATGAGCTGCCAGTGCAGGCGGTGGACGCGAGTTTGATTTCAACGCTCAAGAGAAGTTTCGATAACACCTAGAATAGGAGGGACCTATGGCCCAAGTGCAGGCTGTTTAAATGGTTCTGCACTGACTAGATGGGCTGAAGGTCCTGTTTCTGTGCTGCAGTTTTCTGTGACTCTAATTCACTTCAATATTCAAGATTATTTGTCATTCTTCAGTGCATGGGTGCAAAGAAGAAAATTGATCTGAGCAGCAAAAAAACATAGAAAAGAACACAAAAAATAAAAGCAATTGTATAAAACAGAACGTGCAAGTAACCGTTAGGAGTGTGACAATATTTACATAAGATTAACTTATATAGATAGACTGATTATATGTACACAAAGTGACACTCGCTCAGGGGTATCTGCACATAAGGTGACAAATATGGGCCATTTGTTCAGCATGGACTAGTTGGGCTGAAGAGTCTGCATCTATACTGACTGACTTTATCACGTTAAGGCACAGTTAGCTACACCCTTGTCATCCAGTACAGGGGGGGTGGGGGGGCAGAGAGGATGTCCCAGTAAACCTACTGCTGGGACTGGCTAAGTTTGCTGGAGAAGGATAGCAGAGGATTCCGACCAAACTAACAACCTGGCAACGTTCAGATAGGCAAGTCTGTGCCCGAGTAGGTGTGGAAAAGAGAAGCACGGCATCCACGGGCACAGAGTTATTTCAAGGCAGTTGGGTACTGCAGGGGATGAGGGTGGGAATGTGTTAGTTCGGTCTGTGAAAGTCATGATTTATCTGTTTCTTTGTTTGTAATGTTGTAATGCTATGATACAAATAATAGCACTCTAGTGATTTGAATTTATAATAAGTGTATTCTTTTTAAAATAACAGGACACTGTTATCAGCAATTTGCCTCACATTTGTAGAGTTGGCTGCGTTCCAAGGTCTAAATAATGTTTTCAATATAATTACTTTGACAGCAATGGTCCCTTTAAGGTGTGCACACACACACACATATCTTCTGCTACTAGTGCACACAGGAATTTAAAGGGTGCACAAAAGGTTGTCACCTTCTGCCTCGTTGGCATGTTAAGTATATTCCACAATTGCACACAGTCTCATTTCCTTTTCAGATTTCTGATGTGAATGGTGTTGACAACATGGAGTTTGCAATGATTTGTCTGCAGGTTTTAGAATTTGCTTATTGATACTGTTTTCATTGAAGAAATTGTTCCATGCACACATGTTGTTGTCACTGGGCAAAAAATTGCACAGCACAAGACTTTTGTGCTCACTGGTCATTAGAAATTAGAGGGGACATTGGTTGACAGCTTACCATTCAGGGTCAGAACATCCCATTTTCACTCTCTGTAATCATAGGGACAAACTGCCCAGTACAGTTGACTTCAGCATCAGTGCAGGAGCTGTGGTGGTTCAGGCCACTGAGGAGAGCTTCCAGCTGTGGAACACCAACCACAAATTTCCTCGCTGAGAAATCAAAGTAGGTGATGCCTTTGCCATCGTAACCAACTCACATGCCTGTTACCGAGAACCAGGGAGCTGTGCTGGAGTAGATTGTCTGGCCGACATGCATCCCTGATGAACACAAATTAGGAGAATATTATTTTAAGAGTCATCTATAGGGTGACAGTTGGGAATGAAATACACAAAACAAGATGATTTCTATCTCCTCAATTGCAGATTCCGTCTAACTATGATAAAAAATTTCAATCCCTTTCCTCCCATTCACTTTTATTGGGGAGGAGCTTAGGAGGGTTAATGGCATCTAACGGCGACTCCTTTGCTTGCATCTTCAAAAACAGCTCTATTTCCATCTTTAATATCTCTGTTTTTTTCCCTTTCAGGGTTCTTTTGAAGACCCTGACCTGGAATTACACACTGACTACTGACCTTTGTGGAAATGGGACCTGGTCTCGGGGTTTCATGAATGGCTGATGCTCGGCATGCCAAGGGCTCGGAAGGCCCATATCTCAAGGTTCTGGAGACGGGCGGATCGAATGGCAGGAGATCAGAGTGCCATCGGGGCAGTCGGAAGATCTACGTCTGCGTGCCTAGCAACCCGAGATCTTTGGGCACAGAGCTCGGAAAAAGCGACGCAACAGACTTTCAACATCGTAAACCAGCGAGTTGTCTGAAATGTCTCCCCTCTCGCTACGAAACGGAGACACCTTTCTCCCTTATTAGGAGAGAGAGAGAGCCCATGGTATGTCGAATACCTGGTGAACAAGTAGTTTCTGGGGTATTGCAAGTCTGTGTCTTTGCTGCACGCTTGAGTGCTCGGTGGTGGGTGGCAGTGGGGAGAGGGGGGTTGTTGATTGCTGCTGTTTATGCATGGTAGGGTGGGGAGCTTGGGGGGACATTGGGGTTCTAACATTTTAATTGTCATTCATTTTTTGGGGGCACTCCTCTGTTTTTGTGGATGTTTGTGAAGAAAAAGCATTTCAGGATGTATATTGTATACATTTCTCTGACACTAAATGTCCCCCTGAAACCATGCTAGACAACACAACACCAATGTGTCAACCAGCTCTATAGAACCATACAGCACAGAAACAGGCCTTTCAGCCCAACTAATTGATGCTAACCAAGATTCACACTCAAACCATATTTAGCACAAGCCCTCAACTCCTTTCCTATCTACAACCCTGTCCAGCTACCTTTCAAATGACTCTCAGGGTTGTATATGGTGGCATATATGTACTTCGACAATAAATTTACTTTGAACATTGAACGTTGTTAATATGCGTGTAACAATTTGTTCTATATACATATCACTCAGCATCTGGGACATGCTACCATCGAGGTGAGGTTCAGCAGCCTGATGACCCACACTCACAAATTCAGGTGCTACTCTATGCCATCAGATTTTAAAAGTCCATGAATTCATGAACACTGCCTTGTTGTTCTATTTTTGTTTGCAGTACTTATTTTATTTTGTAATCTGTGTGGTGCTGCTGCTGATGAACTACTCATCTATGAAAGTTAATAATACATTAAACCTAATCTGCTATTTACCATCCTCTGGGTGAAAAAGTTGCTGCTCAGTCTCTCTCCTCTCATCTCAAACCCATGTCCTCTTGTCCTTGATTCAAGATTGTGTACGTTCATCCTAAATATGCCCCTCATGATTTTGTAAGGTGAGAGTGAGTGGTAGATGGGGATGGTTAGGAGGGAGGAGGCATTCCATTTAATGCAGTGACTTAAAGCTGGACATCCAATGCCATTCCCTCCTTTTCTCCCTTCCACACACACTATCCCCTCCAGTCACCCTCAATTCCCACCCATCATAAACCAATTCATCCAATCTATCATTTCCTCTCACCACACTGTCCCTCCTTTCCCTCCATTCCCCTCCCCTCACTTCTTTTCTTCCTTCTTTCTGTCCCTCCTGCCTTCCCCGCTCCTTCCCTCTCTCTTCCGGCTTCTCTCCTCACTCCCCCTCTACCTTCCACACTCACACTTCCCTTCTTCTTGAAGTTTTTTTTACGGCAGTTGGCATCCACACTGTTGCATTACTGCCATCTTCAGGATTTACTGTCCCTCGTTGTCCATTCACTTGACTGCCTGAAGTCGTCTTTCCAGTCCCGTCTCCCTTAAAAAACTAAACAACCATTTCCTCCCCGATCACGCTCCCCACATTCCAATAAACCTTTAACACTGTTCTCTACCAGTCCTATTTTGCATAATTGTTGTAGCATTTGTTGACTTTCCTTTGCAAATTTCCTGTATGGAATAAGGGTATGCTCTACTGTTTCAGTCTCCTGACATAGATCGCAAAATCCTGTCTGATGTTTATTTATGATGGCCAGAGTACCACTAAGGTTGCTGTGCCCAATCCTCAGTCTACTTATCATTACTTGCTCCTTCTGCTTTACTCCCCTACTCCTTTCCATA
Source organism: Hypanus sabinus (assembly GCF_030144855.1). Taxonomy (NCBI): domain Eukaryota; kingdom Metazoa; phylum Chordata; class Chondrichthyes; order Myliobatiformes; family Dasyatidae; genus Hypanus; species Hypanus sabinus. The sequence goes on along the minus strand of NC_082729.1, from coordinate 28,473,458 downwards.
TCTACTCTGTTCTGAACTGAATGTAAATGTCTTCCTTTTATTGCTCTATCCCAATGCTGCTGCCACTGTTGATTTATCCTTCTCCACACTATGCTCTTCCCTTCTGATTTTGATAGTTTAATATTGACTGCTGCTTTTGCCAGCTTTTCTGCTGTCTCATTTCCCATAATACCCGAATGTGCTGGAACCCACATGAATGCAATATTTTTGCCTTGTCTAGCCAGTCTTGAATTTGCAAACAGTACTTCATAAAGCAGATCCTGGTGTCCTCTACCTGCCTTAATGCTTACAAGGGCCGATACAGAATTGCTACATATCACAAAATTACTACAATCAACCTGCTCACTCCATTCTAGTGCTAATAATATGGCAAACATTTTAACTGCATAAACACTCAAGCAATCCGGCGTTCTCTTGCTAATTTCCACTTGATAACTTGGCATAACAATTGCAGACCCTGTAGCACCCATTTCTGGATCCTTTGATCCATCTGTAAAAATCTTAATGTCTTTATATTTACATTCCCTATACCTATGATATTCACTGAGTATATCAGCCGTTTTATTACTGCATTTAATCTTAAGCAATTCCAAATCTACAGAGGGATTTTCTAATACCCAGAAAGGTCTGACAGACTACACCACACTTGGACAAAACTATTTTTCATATACACCCATATCTTTTGCTGTTTGCTCTCCTGTCCAGCCAAAACTTTCTTTTTGTGTCCGTTCCTTCTCCCAGCATGTCTCCAACACCCTTTTTGTAGGATGGCTATCAATTAATCCAGTAATTGGCCTCCAGCTGTTTACGTCGCAGCCAGCAGCATTTCATTTGCTTCAACTTGGAGTGCACACACTGGGGAAGTTCTAACCACTCCCAAGCACCCCCTTAGAGCCCGAGCTTGCACGACATCCAGTTCTGCTAACACAGATTTTGCTGCTGACCCGTACACAATACTTCCATAAACTAATCTTGATCTACATGTATTTCAGTGATGCAAAATCAGCACCCCGTTCCAAACCAGCAAGACACATGACATTTATCACATTTAGTAACTACATATCTAACATGTTCTCTCCGTGTTAATCTCAAGTCAAAGTGCACTCCCAAAAACCGAAAACTTTCAACTCTCTCCAGGTTACTTCCATACAGAGTCAGATTAAGTCCCCTGAGCTTTTTCCTTGTAAAGAACATGGTTTTTGTCTTCTCCACTGAAAATGCAACACCCCACTTTGTCCCCCACTCTTCAACGATTAATTCAATCTTGCATTTTCATAACTATATGTTCAATATTTCTCCCTCTTTTCCACAAAACCCCATCATCTGCAAACAATGACCCCCCCCCACTTCCGTTGGTATATTTACAAATATATCATTTATCAAAATGGAGAATAAAGTTGGACTCACTACACTCCCGAGACGTCCCATTTTCTACAACATACTGGCTTGATAGCTCTGATCCTATCTTCACCTGAATAGTTCTCCCGTTTAAAAAGTCCTTAACCCAGTTGAACATTCCCCCCCCAATTCCCATTAAATGCAGCTTCATTAGGAGCCCCTCCTTCCATAACATATCATAAGCTTTCTCAACACCAAAAAAAAACTGCAACTACTGTCTCTTTATTTACTTGTGCTTTTCTTATTTCGTCCTCTAGACACACCACTGGATCCATAGTATTCCTTCCTTTCCTGAACCCGCTTTGATACGTAGCCACCATACCTCTACTCTCCAGGAAGTACACTAACCTCTCATTTATCATACGTTCCATAAGTTTACATATATGAGATGTCAAGGCAATTGGCCTGTAATTTCCTGGCCTGCTGGCATCTTTTCCAGGTTTCCTTATTGGAATAATTATTGACTCTTTCCAGCTCCCTGGTATTCTCCCTTCATCCCAGACTTTGTTTTACAGAAGCAGTAGTTTCTCCAGACAAGGAAGTCTCGGGTGTTTTATCATATTTCATCTTTACCTAATGAAGTCTTTCCTGTTCTATCTAGTGCCTTTCTTAATTCTCTCATGCTGAAAGGGACATCTTGCACACCGTCAAGGTTAGTTTTCCTACATAAAGCCTCCATATTTTCAGCTTTTGTTCTCTCTCCGCCTCTTCTTCCCTTCTCAGACAAATTATCAGAGCTATGTACCATAGCAAAAGTACTTGCCAACAACTCTGCCTTTTCCTTATTTGCTACTGCAGTCACATTTCCATCCACCAGAACTGGGTACCTCCACTCTCTCCTGTCCCCTCCCATCCTTTTTATCATCCTCCACACCTCTCCTACTTGGGTTGTGTTTCCGATTGAACCACAATACTTTTTCCAGTGCGTCCTCTTAGCATGTCTTACTGTCCTCCTTACTACTGCCTGAGTTTGTTTGTACTGAATCATATGTTGGAAGTTATGAGTTCTTTTAACCAATTTAAAAGCCTTGTTTCTATTTCTCACTGCTTCCTTACAATTATCATCCCACCATGGCATTACTCTCTTCTTTGTTCCTCCTTTACTTTTGGGAATGGATTCTCATGCAGCTGATATTATACCTTGTTTTAATATGCTGTCAAGTGTTTCTATGTCCATCTCATCACTGACCCGACTTAGATATCTATCACTTTTTTCCAGAAATTTCTCCCAATTGGCTTTCTCAAGGATCCATTTCCCACCTATATTCTCTGTGACCAATGAGGCAGAAATATTTATCTTGCACCAGATTGGGTAATGATCACTCCCTACAGTTCCTTGTTGGTACACTAACCACTCACATACTGAAGCAATAGAGTTTGATACTAATGTAAGATCAAGCACAGATTCTTTACCTGTATTAACATCAATTCTAGTACTACTGCCATCATTTAGGCACACTAGATACTTCTCATCTAGCAACTCCTCTATTACTTGACCATTGATGTCTGTTCTGTCGCTCCCCCATAATACATTATGTCCATTAAAATCACCACACCAAACGACGTTACTACTATTCTGCCCTTCTATCTCCTCAAGCTTGTTTAACTCTAGCCTTTTGTATGGATTATAATAATTCACAATCATCAACTCTTTCCTTTCAGCCCATACTTTTACTACCACATACTCTTGTTCACTTCCTATACCTAGTATTCTATAAGGAATACCTTGTTTTACATGAGTTGCACATCCTCCTCTCCCCCCCCCCCCCCACTTTTCTCCTGTCTCGCCTTACTGCCTCATAACCATATAAAACAAAATCTAAATTAGGTTTTAACCAGGTCTCCTGGATACACACAACATCTGGCTTTTCTCTCCTACTAGCTATAAACTGCTTGAAATCTTGTCCATTACCAATCAGGCTTCTTGCATTCCATTGAAGAAGGAATATCAACCCACACATACTGTCTCTTGACTTGACTGTACCCTGAGTTCATCATTTGCCTCTTCGCATTTTAATCCTATCTTACCCAAATAGTGCTCTGCAGCTTTCACAATAACCTGAATCCTTTAGATTTGATCTCACAAGTTGCATTTACCACTCCTACTATAAAGGTCACCAATTTCTTCTCTATCCATGCATTCTTATCTTGCCTTTCTTTAGCTGCCACCTGTTCTTTGCTACATCTTCCCTCATTCATTTTCTTCTGTCCTGCCAACTTGACTGCCTCAGCATGAGACTTTTTCCTTCACCCTTATCTGCTGCACCTCCACCTCTTTTTTCACTACTTCACATCCCCAGTACACTACACTATGGTTACCTCCACAATTACAGCACTTTGGACCCACTCCCTCTCCACATTTTCCATATTCATGTTCCCCACCACACACCTTGCACATCTTCTCTTTCCTTTGCACACTTTGGCCACATGCCCAAACTCCTGGCAATTGAAACACCTCATAGGTTTTGGTATATATTCTCCTACATTGTATCTCAGAAATCCAAAACATAACTCCTTTGGAGGCACCTTATCCTCAAATTCTGCCAGAACAGTTTCAGTCTCCCTTTGTCATTCTTTTCACTCTTCACTGAACTATTCCTCACCCTTAAGTTCTCCACTAGCTCCTTCATATTAACACTGTGGGGAACCCCAGAGATCAACCCCTTGCAAACATTGACCCTTTGTGCTCCAACTCTTACAACCCTGGACACTTTGACTTTCCCAACATTAGTCACCTTCATTGCCTTCTCCATCTGCTCTTTAGTTTTACATCCTATCGGTAGGTTTCCATCTCCTAAAATTCTGGCATGGCTCACTTCCCCTACTTGCCCTCTGATGATTTTTGTTAGATTAAGCAGATTGATTTTCTTTACTCCTCCTCCCCCCCCATCATTTAGCAATTTTGCCCTCGGGCTCTTCTGCTCAACTTCTCTTCCCTCATTTTCTGATCCACCTACACTAGACCCACCTCCTTTCTTTCTCTTTCAATCCATCACCTTCCTATTCATATTCCCTCTCTCCACTCAAACTCTGTGCTGCTGTTGTCACTATCAGTCTCCCCCTGCCATCCTATCGGAGTTTGCAAGGGACCGTGTTCCGGACCTATACAGACCATTTGTCAATATTCCCACAGAATATGCCACACAACATCCCAGCAGTTCCTCAGCCCCAAGTCCAGCCCAGAGAACAAACTTGAAAACAAGCTCACAATGTCTATTCCAAAATAGTCAGCTCCTCACACTTCTCTCCCTTTTATCCCTCAACACTCCCTGCCCCACTACACCAGCTCAATCCCATAACCCCCACCCCCGATTCCGCCCTTCCCTCTTTCCCCCATCCCTCCTGCTTCGTCCACCTCCCTCATTCATCTCTGCCCTCCCCACCCATCCTTCCACTCCTTCCCTCATCACTGAGGAAGAGCTGAGGCGGTGGGAGCGGGAACGGCAGAGATTGCGCGCGCGCTGATTGGCTGCCGCGGCTTCCCGCCAAAGGGACTCCTCCCCCCCCCCCCGGCTCGCGCGCAACGCGCCCAGGGGGGGGCAGAGCGCGCCTGATTGGCTGCCGTGGCTTCCCGCCAAAGGGACTCCTCCCCCCCCCCCCCCGGGCTCGCGCGCAACGCGCCCAGGGGGGCAGAGCGCGCCTGATTGGCTGCCGTGGCTTCCCGCCAAAGGACCCCCCCCCCCCCCGGGCGCACGCGCTTCCTCCAACGGTCGCGGGGTGCCCGGCTGTTCCAACGGCCCGGCTGGGGCGACGCCTCGTCTTCCCGACTCCCGCCGCTCTTTGCTCTTCGGGCCGGTGTCCCGCCACCCTCCCTCCGGTTCCTCGTCGTCGGGCCGGGAACTCGCAGCTCAGCGCCCGGTGAGTCGATGCCTGTCGGAAATCACTCGCCTAACGCAACGTTGTAAAGTTGTCCCTGATCGTGGGATCTTGAGTAGCCGTTGGTGGGGTTATCAATCCGTGTGCGCGCAGGGTGGGATTTTTCTCAGGAGGCGTTGGTGGCGTTATCATTCCGGTCTGGACTAGGATATGGGATCTTGCTGTGCATCGTGTTGGACTCTTTCTTTGCCGGGCATGGGATGAGTGGGGCTGAGCAGGTGCTAATTGGGGTCTTGCAGTGCTGATTGTTAGTTCCTGCTCTGTACCTGCTGGGTAGGGTGGAGTAGCTGTGGAAACTGGTTGGGATGTCGCTGTGTGTGCTTTTTGCCGGGTCTGGAAGGGGGTTTTACACCAAGATGGGCTGAGAAGTGGCAGATGGAATTTAACTTGGGTAAGTGTTAAGTGATTCACCCTGAAGGCAGAATACAGGGTTAATTCTTGGCAGTGTGGAGGAACTGGGGTCCCTGCCCATGGATCCTTCGCGGTTGTCCCACAGGTTGATAGGCATTGGCCATTATTAGTTGAGGGATTGGGTTGAACAGGTAATACGGCTTTGTAAACCCCTGGTTAGACTGTGTTGGTCACCCCGTGATAGGAAGGGTGTGGGAGCATTAGAGAGGACGTTTACGAGGATCGGCCGAGCGAGTCGGCTCTTTGGAGAGAAGGACGATGAGACGATAAGAGGCAGGGGTGGAGTGGACAGCCAGTCTTCCGAGGATGGGGGTGGCTAATGTGCGAGCAGAACTTTAAGGTGTTTAGAGGAAAGGATGGGGGTATCATGTGGTCTTACTTTTGGACCGCGCTGCCATTAGAGAGATTCAAGATAGGCACGTGGAGGGCTCTGTAGGAGGGAAGAGATCGTGGAATAGATTGAAAGGTTGGCACAACATCGTGGACCAAGGGGCCATACTGTGATCTACTGTTCTATGCACGTGGCTGGTGGGATCTTGATCTGAGGACAGGGAGGAGTTGATTTCTGGGATCACTTGGGTATACCCTTTGACATGAAATGTGTCACAGTCTTACGGCTGATGTGAGCATTGATTGTCAAATTGGTCCCAATGGCAGGTGATGAGTGAGCCTGCTCCCGGCAGGGTGTGTCTGGCTGTCTGATGTGCCCTACAGTAACACTCAGTTTCAGAACTCAGTTTTCTATTGGGGTTTGGAAAAATGAGAGTTGAATGGACTTGGTCAGCTTTCTTCCTGCTGCTCTTGCGTTGCCAACAGTGAGTTAGCAAACTTGGAGAACAGCCAGAAAACATGACTAAAGAATCAACGGATAATAATCATCATTCAGTCCTATTGACATAAGGAATCTTTACATTGTTATTTTAGAAATTGGTGAGCGCTCTCTAATCAGAAAAACCAGTTGTCTTCGGGAAGACAGACCTGTTTCATCCGCAGCTTTTCCCTGCCAGTGGAAAAACAAGAAACCTGTCAATGGCGATGCTAACTCCTGGCACTTCCCATGTGGCGAAGACTGGCAATTTCGAGTGCTCCACAACAACATCAGCAAAGAGGAGAAAGTAATCTACTGAGGTAAGAGAAATGAAAATACTCAGGAGTAAACAATACAGGCACAGTAACATGGCGACGTTGTGATTGCCAATGAAAGCCACTAAAGAGAGACATACCTGGTGATATTAAAGTCTTTATTCTGCACACACAAGCTGACAGCATTTGGAGTCACTCTGGTGAGCGGCTCCCTGGCCCAACGTTACATCACATTTTTATATGCTATAGATCAAAGGTAATGGCAGGAAAATTTCTTTTCGTTACGATTCATTTATAACGCTTCCTTTGAGTTCCATATCATTTTCAAACACCTAGATTTTCATACTAACATACCAAAAATGAGGTAATCACCACTGTCTCTGAGTGGCATTCGTGCATATGCAGACTTCTCAGGTCAATAGGATGTTTCCTATTGTACAGTCAACCCAAATCTGCATCTCCAGGAAGGCCATAGTTTTGAGTTGCATTTTAAATTGAATCTACAATGCACATTCAGATCTGAAGACTGGTTGCTGTTGAAATCATTATTTGCTATAGACCATATCTCCAGAATATGCCAAAACGGTCCCTCCTCTTGGCCATCTTGGACAAAAATAAATTTGTTCCAGGAAAGGCCAAACCTTAAAGAGGGACTAATCAAATTGTACAGCAAAAATGCCCTGTATTTCAAGCCCCCTTGCCCAATTACCTATCAAATCCCTAATGGCTACCTACAAGATTCTAAGCAGAAATTTGACTAACAGCCTTTGTCACTTGTATGCCTTTTGCCTCCTTCCCTGCAGACCGATTGCTGTTTAATCATGTCCTTACCTTCACTCCTTCATTCTCAGATAGCTAAAAGGCAAGCGGCTATCAGTGGTTACTCTCTGGTCAGGGGCATCAGCAAAGTAACTGAATCAGACTCATAGTCAACAGTTCATACTCCATGCCATAAGACCAAAAGACATAGGATCAGTATTAAGCCATTCATCCCATCGAGTCTGCTCTGCCAATGAAATCCCTTACACCTGCCTTTTTGCCATATCATTTGATGCCCTGACCAATCAGGAAACTGTCAACTTCTGCCTTAAATATACTCACAGACTTGGCCTCCACTGCAATCTCTATAGATTCGCCACTCTATGGCTTAAAAAGAATTCTTCCTTGCCTCCATTCTAAAAGGTCGCCCCTGGATTTTGAGGCTGTGCCCTCTAGTTCTGGATATTCCCACCATAGGAAACATCCTCTCCACATCCACTCTATCTTGTCTTTTCAACATTTGGTATGTTTCAATGAGATCCCCCTGCATTCTTTCAAGTTTGAGGCCCAAAAGCTGTCAAATGCTTCTCATATTATTAATTAACCCCTTCATTCCTGAAATCATCCTTGTGAACCTCTCCAATGACAAATCTTTTCTGAGATATGGGGCCTAAAATTGACAGTACTCCATGGGTAGCCTGACTAGTGTCTTTAAAGCCTCTGCATTATCTCCTTGAATTAAATGCCAACTTTGCATTTGCCTTCTTTACCACAGACTCAATCTGTAAATTAACATTCTGGGAGTCTTGCATGAAGTCTCCACCTCTGATGTTTGAACTTTCTCCCTATTTAGATAATAGTCTGCACTATTGTTCTGTTAACCAAAATGCATTATCATACACTGTGGTCATAGGAACCAGCATTGACAGCGGTGGAATCTGAGTTCTGGATCCGCTTGGGGTTGTTGGAACTGGCAATACTACTGTCACCAGTCCAGAGGCATCCAGAGCTGTCAGGTCTGAGGATGGAGTCGGCGAGATCCAAGATCTAGGGGTGTGCAACTGAATCAAGTTCCAAGCAAGAGGCAGTGGTCTGGAGATCCAATGAGGCAGGCGCAGAACTGGCAGTTGAGGTATGGATCTGGCAGAGGATGAACTGTCAGATTTATGACAGGCAGAAGAGAGGCCTGGAGCTGTGGCAGAGACTGAGACAAGACCATCAGGTATCTCCATTGATCATTGACCTTCAAGAACCAGCCTTCATTACAGAGTACAGTTACCATTGTACTTTAACACGGGTTACAGCTTCCTTGTCATGCTGGCTTGGTGTTTTCTGCATTTATGTTTGTTTTGGGTCGTCTTCCGTCAGGTGTGGTCAGGTCTGGTGCAGCTGGCTGGTGTTCATCATTTAGGTTCTCTGCAGTGCCACGGTTACTGGGTACACTTGATCTTTTGCTCTGTCTGACTCCAACAAGAAGGCGAGTCATACAGTTTAGCCTGAGTCCAGTGTTTCCACTGGCTACCTTGTGAGGTCTGCACACAAACTTAGAAGTCATTTGTCAAAAGCACAACCACCTGGGATTTTCGGGCAGCTGTCTCACAATGACTTGATCACCCGGTTGAGAGAGGACTATCTTCTCTTCCTCTGACTTTCTTTGGTCAGCAATATGTTGTTGCTGATTTGCTCTGTCCCTCAATGCATTAACCTGATCACAGTGGTCCTTCACATCTCCATATGGTCTTACTAAATTGGCTCCACTATCTTCTTCCTCTTCAGTTTCTGTCATCTCATGTTCTTCTGTGCTATCTTTGCACTGTGATTTCCAAAATCAATCCCTTTCTGCACCTTACTCTCCCCTTTATGGTGTGCCTTTAATTGCTGCTACCTTTACAGGTAGCTGGACTACTTCTAACAGCTCTTCACTGTGTTTGTGCTACCTTGGGACTTCCTGACATGATTTGTGATCATTGTCCTGTTGTAAAAAAAATACCTCTTATAACAATGATTAGTGAGGTACAGAGAGAAATGTATTTACCGACAAGTACCTTTATTGTTTGAACAAATTCATACACTGAATACCTTGTGTGCACACCCACTAAGTATCCTTGAATAGTCAAAGAATAGCAAAGGTATTACCCGGGCAAAAGAATCTACTGACCAGCTGACCAGATTTTCCTCGTAGTCCAGATTCACTCGCCAAGTGTTTCATGTAGGGTTGCTCATGCTGCATCTGTGATGGTTATTCTGTGAAGTTACTGCTGCCAGCACACACAAAGCATCCATTTTTATATCCACTCCTTATCAATTCAAATATTGCATTCCAGTGTCATTGGCCATGGGTCATGTGTCTTACCTTTAACACCTTGTTATTGGTTCTGCTCTAAACCAGCATCCATTTATTGCCTCTTCCCATCAAGTGACAGTCCATAATTTAAGTCTCCTTGTTCTCAATCAGCAACGAGCTCAAATCACTCCAGGCAGGCACCAACCCCAGCATTCACAAACCTGCACACTATATCCATCCAAAGAACATCTCACAAATAACTTCTTATTTGGAAGTTATCTCTAGTCCAGCAGATTATCTGCAGTGTGTCTTTAAAACATGCATGTCAAGCTCACAAAATGGAGAATAGAGTGTCTTCACAAAATGGCAGCCTCCATTCCCAAGCACACAGCAAGAGCAAAGACAACTAGTGTGTCTGTTTCCACTGTCCTTGATTCATTTGGATTCACTGATCTGTAGACTGTTGTTTTGCTGTCCAACAGTCCCATCTCCTACCCTTACTAGGGCTGCTTTACCCATTGAGACATGCTGTCTGGTCTTTGCATCATAGATGTTCACTGGTTCTGTTTTGTCCATGTTATTTTTCCTTTATGATAGCACTTGCCTTACTTAGTGTGTCTATCCCCAGGATAGTGCCTCATTGTTTAGACACAGCTAAAATCTACAAGAAGATGCCTTCCCTCTAAATGAAGAACCTGAGGTTATAAAGCAGTTACAGACCTGTTCTTAAAACACACAAGCATGCTTACAAATGAGTACGCCCCATTGGCACCACCAGTAACCACCCTTCGCAACAGGTGGCCCTGTCTCACCAAGTTACCCAAAAATGCCTGGTCTCTTGCACAAACACACACACACAACACTACTTTTATATCTACCCATTCAGCTGTGTTCCTGATATCTTGTGATCCCAATCATTGACCTGAACAGATCTAAACTTAATCTTAAAAATACTCACTGCTGAGATCATTGACCACACAATAGGTCACAAGCATGTCCCTGTCAAGCCCCCAAATGTAGTGACTGTCAACAAAAGCTACCAGAGAGACAGGCAGCTGGTAGTATAAAAGTCTTTATTCGGCACACATTCGGAGTTCAGCTGACAGCATTCGGAGTTTCTCTGGAGTGTTTCTCTGACCCAACATTATATGCTAAAGGTCAATGGTAACAGTGGGACAATTTCTTTAGTTATAATGCCTCCTTTGAGTTACAGATAATTTTCAAACACCTAGATCTTCAAACCAATACACCCAAAAATAGTGTTATTCCCAGTTTGCTATTGACCTTTAGGAAGACCATTGTTCTGAGCTGCATTTTAAACTCAACAATCCATGTGCAAAACTGAAGACTGGTTGTTATTGAAATTAATATTTTCTATATTCCATATTTCCAGAATACACCCTAACAGCAGTCAGTGTAATGCTTTACACACCAGCTGTAAAATTACTTACAGTCAGACGTCTCAGCAAAGTTTCAAGTCTCAGGATCCTGTTGATTGTTCATCATTCAATGCCACAGTATCTTCTGGATGACTGTTTTCCAGGTTTTAACATGCACTGAACTACATTGAAAGAGTGCCAAGGTGGCTGAACAATCTCTCTTGGACACCTAAGCACTCCGTTGATAGATGGGTAAGTCCAATTTCCATCCACAGTGCGAGTTACGTCAGGACGGTCTTCTACATATGGAGGCAGCTACCCAGTTCCCTTGGCCTGGCATGATGAGGTGCAGAAACATCCTCACCCTCTGCTTCAGAGAGGGACATGAGATCTATTTCATATCACTACTGTTCTGGGAATGGCTGTGGCTCTGCAGATGGATCTTCACGTGGCTCTGTTTATTATCAGAGAATGTATACACTATACAATCCGAAATACTTAGTCATCGCTGACATCCACGGAAAACAGAACCCCAAAGACCGCTTTCCTGCAAGTAGCAGTAAGCATCAACCTCCCTCTCATCTGTTTCAGCAAAAAAGCATCAGCACCCACTTAGCAATAGCAGAGTACCCAAAGAGAGACCATGATTTGCAGTCAACAAAAGCTATTGTTTACCTGACCGTTCGACATGCCACAGGCTCTTTCCCTAACAAGGAACAGAGAGGTGTCACCCATTCATAGCAAAAAGGGAGGCTAACAGTCTGCTACATTGCATTTTATCCTGAGATTCTCTGACTCGAGAGTTAGCAGCAAACTCTCCCCACCATTGAGAGCGTGCAATCGCTGGTCTACAGAGACCTCCATCTGTACATCCGCCACAGTGAAATCCTGTTGTCCCTTCTCCTTCAGCATCACTAAGTGAAATCGCTATCTTCCAACCAGCTGGCAAGCTCCAGGAGCAGGAACTCATCTGCCGTTTTTAAAAAAAGTTTGCCATTGCAAATCAGGACCTCAATAGAATCCCAGACCCCTTGAAAAGGGAAAAAAAAAGACTTTTAAGAAAAGAATGAACTCTTCCTGAGTTTCAAGCAGCAGCCACTGCCCTGTGACTCAGCCAATGGTGGGCTACCACCAACAGTGGTGCATTCAACAAGCCCACCTCGTCTCTGGATTGTCTGCAGTTACTGGGTCCAAGGACCGGATTGAGTCATTCTCTTGACCAGGAACCTCAGCAGCAGTCCTCTTTTACTGGAACAGAGGTGTCTGCAGGTCCCTTTGCCAACTCCAGTTCCTCTCACTAGGGATCAGCCATACTGTGACATCCCTCTGTAGTTATTGGTTCTCTAATGAGCATGCAGGCCATAGTGGCGCAGTGATGGATGCTGCTGCTATGTCAAGGTACCTTCCCACCCAGTCTCTCCTGGGTCCTTGAGGCGTTGAAGAGATGGTTTTCATGGGAGAAGGTGTTGCCTGCTTCGTACCGTTCTCCACTGCTTGGGAAGTCACCACAATCCAATTGGACTTAGAGGGACAGAGACTCTCTCAGGGAGTTCTGCACTCTTAGTCGGACTCAGCTCCCAAATGGCAGATATTTACTTGGATGGTGGGAAGCTCCATCTTCAATACCCCCAAGTGCTATCTGGATTTCGGTCTCCGCCTCAACCTCACACTGACCCTGACTGTCTCTCAAGAGATCTGGCCTCTCCAAGCTGGTAATCTACCAGTTTAACCAGAATTTAGTACATTGGTCAAATGTATCTCTCACACCACAGTAAATATATAATCGACAATTACACATCCATCTCAATTGTAAAGGTCCAAGGAGATAGACTCAGAACAGAACGTGGGGTGAACAAAATGGTCACTCAGACAGGCCTTCCAGTAGAGACTAACAAGGGACAATGAAGTAGATTAGGTAACCACAAAGGGGCCAGATACAAAATGATGATCATCAATACCAGGCAATGTTGCAGTAAGGCAAGTGTTATCATAATATCCAGGCAAGGTAGGATTGCAAGTTATAGTCCAGACAGGAAAAGTCTTTGAAGGACACTTCCCTTTGAACACCAGGGGCCTGGAGATGTGATCAGTAATCTAAGACACACACCAACAAATGCTTCAAATCATCATCCATTGTCAGCTTAGTTTCTAATGACTTTTAATATGTGTATTGTGAATGGAGACTGTTCTTTCAAATAGGGAAATCAAACATAACAGTTTACCAAATGGTCAATGTCTGTAACTGCTAATCGATTCTGTATGAAAATAGAATTCTGAACAGTGTGATGACAGGCCATGCTGTTTTCCAAATAAAGTCTGTCTGAGTCATAACTCTCTGTATTCTGTGTCTACCTTCCTGATGTATAACTGAACCTATAGACGTAATTCATGCCCTCATAACTAACCCTAAGCCCTTGTCCCTGATCCTGATCTGGTCCCTAACCCTCCTCATCTCTAGTTGTCATTTCAGGTTATGGTTCAGGGATTGGGATTAGTGTAATAAATTTGGTATTGAAAAAATCGAAAACCTGCAGGAAAATACAGGCTCTTTGGCCTACAAAGCTATGCCAAACATGTACTTACCTTAGAAATTACCTAGGGTTATGCATAGCCCTCTATTTTACTAAGCTTGTACCTAGCCAGGAGTCTCATAAAAGACCCTATCATATCTGCCTCCACCACCGTTGCCAGCAGCCCATTCCACGTACTCACCACTCTGCGTATAAAGATAAATAAATAAATTACCCCTGACATCTCTATACCTACTTCCAAGCACCTTAAAACTGCCCTCTCATGTTAGCCATTTCAGCCCTGGGAAAATGCTTCTCATCATCTTATACTCCTGTCAGGTTACCTCTCATCCTCCATTGCTTCAAGGAGAAAAGGCCGAGTTCACTCAACCTGTTCTCATGAGGCATGCTCCCCAATCCTGGCAACATCCTTGTAAATCTCCTCTGCACCCTTTCCATGGTTTCCACATCCTTCCTGTAGTGAGGTGACCAGAACTGAGCACAGTACTCTTAAGTGGGGTCTGACCAGGGCCCTATATAGGCATCCATTAGTCTCGTGAGACCATGGATTTGTGCTTCGGAAGGTTTTTCCAGGGCACAGGCCTGGGCAGGGTTGTATGGGAGACTGGCAGTTGCCCATGCTGCAAGCCTTCCCCTCTCCACGCCACTGACGTCCAAGGGAAGGGCACTAGGACCCAAGCAGCTTGGCACCTGTGTCGTCGCACAGCAATGTGTTGTTAAGTATCTTGCTCAAGGACACAAACACGCTGCCTCAGCTGAGGCTCGAACCAGTGACCTTCAGATCACTAGTCCGATGCCTTATCCATTAGGCCACGCGCCAACACAGGGTCCTATACAGCTGCAACGTTACCTCTCAGCTCCTAAACTCAATCCCACAATTGATGAAGGCCAATGCACTGTATGCTTTCTTAACCAACAGAGCCAACCTGCATTGCAGCTTTGAGTGTCCTATGGACTCAGACCCCGGTCCTTCTGATCCTCCACGCTGCCAAGAGTCTTAACAACACTATATTCTGCCATCGTATTTGACCTACCAAAAAGAACCACCTCACACTTAGCTAGGTTGAACTTCATCTGCCACTTCTCAGCCCAGTTTTGCATCCTATCGATGTCCTGCTGTAATCTCTGACAGCCCTCCACACTATCCACATCACCCCTAACCTTTGTGTCATCAACTAGTTTACTAACCCATCCCTCCACTTTCTCATCCAGGTCATTTACAGTTCAGGATTTATTTTTGGAATTGGGTTGGTGTTATAAATTTGGGATACAGTTCAGGAGTTATGGTTACAGACTTAGAATTAGTTCCAGATCATCCTTTCTTAGATAAGGGGCCCACAACTGCTCACAATAGTCTTAAGTGTGATGTGACCAATGCCTTAGAAAGCCTCAGTATTACAACTACGCTTTAATATTCTAGTCCTCTGGAAATTAGGGTCTCTGTTAATTCTGCTCAAGACACTGACTAGGAGCTCACTTCCATGACTGAATGCAGCCACTCATCACAGTCTGTTTGGTTCCCCTAGTGTAGAAACCACAAGGTGTATACAAACTACAATATACTAGACTGGAAGGTGCGTTCTGGTCCCCGATTGGTGCAATGGGAAGAAATGAGTGTGTTGTAAGCAGTTTCAAGACCCTTATCTAAGAAAGCATATGCTGCATTGGAGAGGATCCTGAAGAGGCGCGACAGAATTATCCTGGGAATGAAAGGGTTAAAAAATGAGCATTTCAATGGCTCTGGGCCTGTACTTGCCCAAGTTTATAAGAATAAATGGGGAATCTCAATGTAATCTACAGAATACTGGAAAGCCAGATAGTGGATGTTTTCTATACTGAGGGAGTCTATGCCTGAAGTATATAGCTCAGAACAGGACATCCCTTTAGAATAGAAATGAGAAGGAATTTGTTTAGCCAGATGGTGGTGCATCTGTGGAATTCATTACCATAGATGGCAGTAGGGGCCAAGTCATTGGGTATACTTAGTGGAAGTTCATAGATTCTTAGTTACAGGGAGAAGTCAGGATATTTGGATATGTTTGGGAGCAAAGAATATCAGTTTTATATATTATATGAGTGTGCGTCATTGGCTCGGTGAAGAATGTAGAAAATTGGGAAAAGCTCAGTGGGCACCACAGTGAGCATTGGACTGAATGGCTTGTCTTTGTGCTGGATTGCTCTCTGACTCTTAATACTCTGTGATTTGAGGTAGATGCTGTCCTTGAGTGTGGTAGTGCATGCTTTCAGCCTTTTCTGTCTTCTGCTTAATGGGAGGGGGACATCTCTGAAGAACATAAACAGGGTGAATGCAGACTCTTTCCCCCCCCCCCCCCCCCCCCAGGATTGGAGAATTGGGAACTAAGAGACAAAGGTTTAGGTGAGATCGATTTAATAGGAACTTGATGGACAACTTTTACACAAAGAGAGTGATCCAGCTGCCAGAAGTTGAGTCAAAGTGGTCATGGCAGGATGGCAGGTACATTTAAAAGAAACTTGGCCAGGTACAAAAGTCATGGGAGTAGAGTGGCATCCAGCTTATTGCTGAGAAGCTGATATCACTGCACCTCGTCTCTTGCCTCCTTTGATAACCTGGGGTAAACCCCATCAGGCTCCTGGGACTTATCCATCTTAATACTCATTATGTGGCCCAACATTTCCTCCTCCTCCACCTCTAAATGCCCCAATATATTTATACACTCAGCACTGACCTCTTGGTCTTCTATGTCCTTTTCCTTGGCAAATATTCAAAGTACTCATTAAGTACCTCACTCACATTCTCCACATCTAAGCAAATGTTCCCCCTTTTATCCTTGAGTGGTCCTACCCTTTTCTTAGTTACCCTCTTGCTCTTGATGTATGTATAGAAAGCCATGGAGTTCACCTAAATCCTACTTGCCCCATCTAGCTTCCTAGTTCCCTTCTTCACTTCTTTTCTGGCTTCTTTATACTCGTGCTACGTTTGATCTTAACTTCTGAAGCTTTACCATAAGATAGAGGGGCAGAATTAGGCTATTTGGCCCATCGAGTATGCTCCACCATTTCACCATAGCTAATCCAATCTTCCTTTCAGTCCCAATCTCTTGTTTTCTCCCCATATCCCTTCAGGCCCTGACCAATCTAGAATTATCAAACTGTGCCTCAAAAATATGTAAAGTCTTGGCCTCCTGCTTGTGGCAAAGAATTTCACAGATTCACCACTCTCTGGCTAAAGAGATTTCCCCTTCACCTCTGTTCTAAAAAGACACCCCTCTATTCTGAGACTGTCCTCTAGCCTTAGACTCTCCCACCATAGGAAACATCCACTCTATCAAGACCTTTCACCATCCGATGGGATTCAGTGAAGTCACCCCTCACTCTTCTGAATTCTAATGAATACAGGCCCAGAGCCAACAAATGCCAGAGAAACCATTCAATCCTGGAATCATTTTCGTGAACATCTTTTGAACCCTCTCCAGTTTCAGCACATCCTTTCTAAGAAAAACCTGCTCATAATACTCCAAGTGAGGCCTCACCAGTGCTTTATGAAGGCTCAACATCACATCCTCGCTTTTATATTTTAGTCCTCTTGAAATGAATGCTAACATTACATTTGCCTTCCTCACCACAGGCAACCTACAAATTAATCTAAAAATTTAGGGAATCCTGAACAAGGAGTCCTAAGTCCCTTTGCACTTAGTTTTTCTTTTGTATTTTCTCTCCATTTAGAAAATAGTCCACCCTTTCATTTCTTCTACCAAAGAGCCTGACCATACACTTCCCAACATTCCACCTGTCATTTCTTTGCCAACTCTCCTAATTTGTCAAAGTCCTTCTGTACCCTCTATACTTCCTCAAAACTAGCTGTCCCTCCAACTATCTTCACATCATCTTCAAACTTTGCAACAAAGCCATCAGTCCATCATCCAAATCATTGAATATAATGTAAAAAGAATTGGTCCCCACAAGTACCCTGAGACATCCATGACAATCAACTCCAAAATCTCGGCCATTGAGGTCAGACTAACTGGCCTATAGTTTCCTTTCTTCTGCCTTTCCCCTGAACAGTAGAGTGACATTTGCAATTTTCTAGTCTTCCAGAACCTGATGATTCTTGAAAGATCATTACTAATGTCTCACAAACTCTCCAGTCACCTCTTCAGAACTCTGAGGTGTACACCATCTGGTCCAGGTGACTTGTCTACCTTAAGAGCTTTCAGTTTCCTAACAACCTTGCCTCTAGTTATGGTAACTTCACACACTTCACAACCCAAACACCTAGAACATCCACCATACTGTTAGTATCTTCCATGTTGAAAACTGATGCAAAATACTTATTCAGTTCATCTACCATTTTGTTGTGCCTCATTACTACCTCTCCAGCATCATTTTCCATTCCACTCTGGTCTCTCTTTTACACTTTATGTATCTGCAGAAACATCTGGTATCCTCTTTAAAGTTAATGGCTAGCTTACTTCATCTTTGCCTTCTTAATGACTTCTTTAGTTGCCTTCCAATCCTCTAACTTCCCACTTATTTTTACTCTTTTATATGCCCTCTTTGGCTTTTCTGTTGACTTTGAGTTCTTGTTCTTTTCCAATCAATTCTGGCCATCTCTCTCAAGCCTCTGTAATGTATATACTTTTCCTTTTTCTTCTTGATTAAATTAATCACCTCCCTGGACATCCAAGTTTCTCTCATCTTTCCATCCCTCTCCTTCTTTCTAAGAGGAACATTCCTGTACTCTGTGCAATTGACTTTTAAACACCCTCTGATGTGGACTTGCTAGAAAAAAAGGTGTTCCGGATGAACACTTCTTAGTTCCTGCCTACTGACCTTGTAATTTACACTACTGCAATTTAAAATTCTCCCACAAGGACCTATCTTAATCCTTAAGGATATCTATCCTTATCTGTAGTCACCCTGAAAGTTAAGGGCTTGTGGTCACTATTCACCAGTAGACTGCATCCTAACCGTATCACTGATTGATACGGAAACTGCACTGCAGAGGACAGGGAGGCTCTACATCGGGTAGTCAAAACTGCCCAATCATCACTGGCACCAGTCTACTCATCATCAAGGATATATACAGAATGAAATGAGCCCTCCCACCCTGGTCATGGACTGTTTGTCCCACTCCAATCAGGGAGAAGGTTAAGTAGCATTCACACCAGGATGACCAGATTCAAAGACAGTTACTTTCCCCAAGCAGTATGGTTGATCAACACCTCCACCCGCTAACCCACCCCTCCACAACTACTTCATTATTTCACGATAGTCATCGTTTGTACAGACACTCCTGTGTCTATTGTCATTTTATGGATATTCAATAAATCTATCTAATGTATAGTTAGTGTGTATTTTTTATTGTTTCTGTGCTGTATTTGATCTATTATTTCGTTTACTAGTATCCTGGAAATGACATGAAACAATAAACATGAATGAGTCCCCTTCAGCTCCGGCAGTGGGACTGCACCCTTGCTCTATAGCTACTCCCCTTCACCACCACCCATGCTGGAGGAACTGGGCAGGAAGGGCAGCCAGCACCCGTACAAATGAATGAACAGTCAGAGACACTGCACCATTACTACATAACGCCACTGCCGCCCGCTGGCCACAAGCGGTACTGCAGCTCTACGCCACAGTGGTCCTGCAGACCAGGGGCTCCGGCACGGGATCGGTATTTACCTCGGAACATCGATTAAATCCAACGTGTTGTCGACCGGAAATTATAATCACGGGGATGGTGCACGGGGGGCGTTTTCGGCTGAGGGTCGTGCCAGGAGGCTCAGGCACGGCGTGGACAGCTGCTGCGCGGGGTCCTTCTGTGCTGGCCGGCGATGCGGGAGGTGATGGTGGAGGGGGAAGAGAGGGCGAGGAAGGGGAGGTTGACGGGGAGGGAGGAGACGATAAGGGGTTTGGGGTTGAGGATGAAGAGGGGCGGAGGAAGGGATTGGAGGGGGAAGGGTTCTGGGAGAGAGGAGTTGAGGGAAAGAAGGTGAAGGAAGCTTTCACAATCTGCCCGGGGGCTTCGGTCCCAGACTGGGGTAGTGCCAGTCAGGGAGGGCTCCCAAGGCGACGGGGACTGAGGCTTATAGTCGGCTCCGGATTGCTCTCCGCCTGACCAGAGTGCTCCTTGTCTCTCAGCTGACGAGGGAGAATGGGGCGTTCCTCCAAGGATAAGAGGGACATCTACTACCGCATTGCCAAACAGGAAGGCTGGCGCGCACGCAGTGCCTTCAAGCTCCTGCAGCTCGATGAAGAGTACGCTCTCTTTGAAGGTATGGTCCACCTCACCTTTCGGCTGCCGAGATTCCCAGCCGTTTTCTTCGCTGTCCAGGCTCCGGAGCCGGCTGCACCCATGTGACCAATTAGCCTACTGACCCGTACGTCTCTGAAATGTGAGGGAAACCCTCGCATACAAGCTCCTTGTAGACAGAGCGGGAGTTGAACCAGGGTTGCTGGCGCCGTAAAACGTTACACTAACCGCGCTGCTCCAACGTTTATTTTGGGTTTCAGTTGCTACATCTATTAGCGTCTTTTTTATTATTGTATTAGCATAGTTTGTGTCAATCTTTGTACTTTTTCACTGATTGTTGTATATCTTTGTTCTACTATGAATGTCTACAGGAAAATGAATCTCAGGGTAGTATGTGTGAGCATCAAACACAAAATGCTAGAGGAACTCAGCAGGCCAGGCAGCGCCTATAGAGAAACAGGGAAACCCTACAGCACAATACAGGCCCTTCGGCCCACAAAGCTGTGCTGAACATGTCCCTTAGAACTACCTAGGTTTTACCCATAGCCCTTTATTTTTCTAAGCTCCATGTATCCATCCAGGAGTCTGTTGTTTCCGTCTCCACCGCTGCCGCTGGCAGCCCACTCCACACACTCACCACTCTGCGTAAAAAAAACTTACCCCTGACATCTCTTCTGTACCTACTTCCAAGCACATTAAAACTTTGCCCTCTCGTGCCAGCAATTTCGGCCATGGGAAAAAGCCTCTGACTATTCACATGATCAATGTCTCTCATTATCTTATACACCTCTATCAGGTCATCTCTCATCCTCCTTCGCTCCAAGGAGAAAAGGCCGAGTTCACTCAACCTATTCTCATACGGCATGCTCCCCAAGCCAGGCAACATCCTCGTAAATCTCAGAGTAGAGTCGACGTTTCAGGCCGAGATCCTTCAGGACTGGAGAAGAATGATGAGTCAGAGTTGGGGGGGGGGGTGAAATAAAGAGCTGGGAAGTTGATGAGATACAGGGCTGGAGAAGGGGGATGTGATAGGATAATATATAGGACAGATAATAAATTTACTTTGGACTTTGAACTTTTTATTTCCTGATTTCCCTGTTTTCCTGCCTGTGCAAAATTGGGGGACAACAGCTAAACTTCTGTTTCTTGGCAGCCACCCGATACTTTTATCTCCCGTTTCCCCTTGTCTCCCAGTTGTGAAACCCCCTGCTTTAATCCGAACAGGGGCCACTTGTTTAGGCTGCCTTGAAGTTACTGCACTGGGTAGCTGAATAGCACGGTAGCGTAGCAGTCAGCACAGCACTTTACATTTCCACCAACTCGGGTTCAGTTCCCCTGACCATGCAGGTTTCCTCCAGGTGCTCTGGTTTCCTCCCACAGCCCAAAGTCATACTGGTTAGTAGGTTAATTTGTCAATGCAAATTGTCCTGTGATTAGGCTAGGAATTAAATTGGGATTGCTGGGAGGACTCAACTTAAAGGGCTGGAAGGGCCTACCCCATGCTGTATCAATCAATCAATAAGTAAGACACGCTTGTTTGCTTCAGACAGGGTACTGAGTATAAGAGTTGGGACTTTTATGTTAGAGGTGCTTGGAAGCAGGTACAGAGGAGATGTCAGGGGTAAGTTTTTTATGCAGAGAGTGGTGAGTGTGTGGAATGGGCTGCCAGTGATGGTGGTGGAGGTGGATACGATAGGGTCTTTTAAGAGACTCCTGGATAGGTACATGGAGCTTAGAAAAATAGAGGGCTAGGTAAGCGTAGGTAATTTCTAAGGTAGGGACATGTTTGGCACAGCATTGTGGGTTGAAGGGCTTGATTTGTGCTGTAGGTTTGCTGTGTTTCTGTGATATTCGTGAGACCTCACTTGGAGCACCGTGCCCAGTTCTAGTCACCCAGATATAGGAAGGATCTCATCAAACTGGAGGGGGCAAGTGCGGCAGGAAAGATTCACCAGGGTGTTGGCAGGATTCTGATGAGAGACTGGGCAGACTAGGACTGTTCTCCCTAGAGCACCCGGGGGACCTCTAGGGAATTGCAAAATCACGAGGAAAATGGATAGGGTAGAAAGTCTCGAGCAACTCACACAAATTGCTGGAGGAACTTGGCAGATCAGGCAGCATCTGTGGGAGGGGAATAAACAGTTGCTGTTTTGGGCTGAGACCCTTCTTCAGGAACAGGAAAGGAAGGCAGAATAGGAAGGTGGGGAGGAGTTCAAACTGGCAGCTGATAGGTGAGGGGAAAGGTGGGTGGGTGGGGGATGAAGTAAGAAGCTGGGAGGTGATAGGTGGAAGAGGTAAAGGGCTGAAGAAGAAGGAATCTGATAGAAGAGGAGGGTGGACCTTGGGAGAAAGTGAAGGAGGAGGGGAGCCAGAGGGACTTGATAGGCAGGTGAGGGGAAGCGAAAAGAGCCAGAATGAGGAAGGGGAGGGGGAGGTTAGAGACGTCGATGTTCATGCTACCCAGAGGTTTCCCTTTGCACAGCTGACGAGCATGCAGAAAAGATTGACTGGCATCGGAGGGTTGAGAGAGATGAGAATTGGAAGAGTTGTGGGGCTTGGAGGCAGACCCTTCGGCCCATCTTGTCTGTGCTTCCCAGCGAGCTGCTCTCGCCTGCCAACGTCTGCCCCATGGCCCTGTAAGAACGTCGTATCCGTGTGCTGCAAATCCAGAGCAACATGCCGGGGGAGGCCAGCAGCTCAGGCAGCATCGCCAACCTCTGTGCCGATTTTGGATCTCACTCGGGCCCCTTGTCTAAGAAAGGATGTGCTGGCATTGGGGAGGGTCCAGAGGACAATGGAAGGGTTAACATCGGAGTGTTTGATAGCTCTGCCTGTATTTGCTGGAGTTTAGAAGAATGAGGAAAATCTTATTGAAATCTATCAAATACTGAAAGACCTAGACAGAGTGGATGTGGAGACGCTGTTTCCTTTAAGACAATAAGATATAGGTGCAGAAGCAGGCCATTCGGTCCATCGAGTCTGCTCCGCCATTCTCAGTTTTATTTATTTGCATAAGTTATACATTAGTTGTTTGTCAGTCTTAGTTTCTGTAATTTTTTTCACAAATTCAGTTGTATTTCTTTATTTTCCTGTAACTATCTGCAAGAAAATGAATCTCAAAGTAGTTGGCATCTGTCTCTGTCGAAGGACAATGGGTGATGATCACCATCAGGAGCCTGGGTGGAAGGTATGGAGATCCTGAGGTGCCCAGTCGTCAAGATGCCCCTCTCGGTCTCACCGTGTAGTCCAAAGGAAAGCTTTTGAAGCGATACGTTTGGCACTGCTTGGCTGCAGGAGCCACCGGAATGGCATCAATGGCGTCCAGCTGCCTTGGGGGCTCCACCCCAGCTTTGCTGTCTAGGTTTTACTCCCGTAGCCTCCTTTTCTCCCGGGGCTGCCCACAAGGCGATTCACCTATAGCTGGGGATGTGGTTCACGAGCACCAGGGTGTGTCTAGGCACCCGTGGCCTGTGTGCTATGTGTTCAGGGGCCAGGCCTCCTCCTCCTCCTAAGTCTGATTCCGTGTGTCACCAGCGAGGAGGCGCTACACGAGGCTACGTACTGGCAGGGAGAGGCCTGCACATTCCGCTCGTCTTTTCGCTGTTTGTGATCTTCTGTTGCTGTGGCCCGTCCTCTTTAAAGTTCGACGTGTTGTGATTTGAGTCATTGTTACCTTCCTGTCAGCTTGAGCCAGTGTGGCCATTCTCTCTCTGTCACTCGTGAGGTATTTTCACCCACAGAACTGCCGTTCATTGGTTTATTTCATTTGTTTCTCGCACCGTTCTCCGTACACTATAAAGACTTGTGTCTGAAAATCCCAGATCTGAGCTACTCAAACCTCCCCATCTGGCACCAAAAATCTTTCCTCGGTCACAGATCACATTTCTTCCCCAGCCTGGTGTTTGGTCTGGACAGCAACTGAACCTCCTGACCATGTCTGTATGCTCTCCTGCACTGAGTTGCTGCCACGTGATTGGCTGATTAGACATTTGCATTAACGAGCAGGTGTACCTCATAAAATGGCCTCTGAGTGTAGACGTAACCTGATGATAGACTTTACTTTGAGTTTGACTTTAGCAGCCTTGAGCCGTAAGCTCGGGTTTACAAAGTTGTCCCAACTGCTCTTTAACAGGATGACAACATGGGCAGTGAATGGGCGGCCATTTTCGCCCCTCAGGTTAGGCAAGACTGGAACTGGAGATCATAGGTTAAGGGTGAAAGGTGAAATACTGAAGGGGAGCCTGAACACTTGCTCAGTAACTTTTCCCTCTCTTTTTGCACTACATATTTAATTTATTTTTAATTCCTACTGCTTAGTTTTTATCACTATTTTTACAATATATGCCAGTGATGTTAAACCTGATTCCCGTTCTAAAACTTCTTCATGCAGAGGAAGTGTCAGAGAAACCTGAGCGAGCTGCCAGCAGAAGTGGCGGATGCAGGTTCAGTTGTAACATTTAAGCAAAGCTTTGGATAAGTACTTGGATGGGAGAGATGTGGAAATTATGATCCAGCTGGTACCGAACAGATGGGCCAAAAGGCCTGTTTCTGAGCTGTAGTAAACACAGAATGCAGAACATTACAGCAAAGTGCTGCCCCTCCAATTTCAACCCGACCCAAAGCCTCAGCATTACGTCCTCTTCTCATCCCCTTATCTCTCTGTGATAGATTCCATCTGGCCCTGGGAACCTGTCTACCCTGGCGTGTTTCTAACTTGTCTCCTTCCTGTTGAGAGCTGACCAGACACTCCTGGTTGAGCCATTCCACGCAGACGCCAGGATCGAGGGCAGGATGGCGTCACAGATTCAAAGAAACAGATTAGGTTAATTTGTCAGTGCAGCCACACTTCCAGCGCCAACATAACATGCCCACAGCTCTAAGCCTAACCCGGACATGTTTGGAAAGTGGGAGGAAACTGGAGCCTGTAGATCTGTATTACTAATATTCCCCTCCTCTCTCTCCCCACCCACTCACAGGTGTCTGCAAGGCAGTGGATCTGTGCGCTGCGCCTGGTAGCTGGAGTCAAGTCCTGAGCCGCAAACTCAAGTAAGTATTCTTTAGGACATACAACAGGACAGAGCCCTTGGCCCACCTTGCTGTCGTCCTCTTCTTTTCAAACCCATCACCCTGACTGGGCACAGATCGCCCGCAGCAGCTCCCCAGAGTACCCTGTCATGGACAGGCTGATTGGCCTTGTGGCTCTGGTTTCCCCCCACCCCGGACCTCATACGTCTTTAGGAGAAGACCTTTCCTCTCCTGGGGATGAGGCCGTTCAAGCTTCTGCAGTCCTGGGTTGTTAGCCCCATGCCCAACCCTCCTCCTTTCACATTGGACCGTTCATGGCGGTTCCACGATGTTGGAACTAATTAAACTGATAATTAAACGCGTAACCAAACTACACAATCCCTCCATTCTCTGCACACAAAGATTAGCTTTCTCTGTCACTGTTCTGTTTGTAACTTCAGAACATTAATCTAATTCACATGAGGACACGAGAGTCCAAAATGTGAGCTTAACTCTGTCTTTAAGCGAGGCACGCATGCATCACATGGTAGTGTGAAGACTTATACAATCCATGTAGTTATCTAACCAGTAATGAATCAGTTAAATAAACAAGAATGCATAATCAACCAATGTACCAGGGGTGGGTGATAAGTTTGTGGCATAAGGTAGAAGGAGTCAATTTTAGAAAACCTAGCACATTTATTTTTCAACATAGTCCCCTCCTACATTTACACACTTAGTCCAGCGGTCGTGGAGCATATGGATCTCGGACCTCCAGAAAGTGTCCACAGATAGGTGATTGATAAGTTTGTAGCTTAAGGTCGAAGGAGGTGAGTTGTACAGCTCTCGTTACATGCACGTGCAGTTCAACTCTTTGAGTGATTATGCAGAAAGTTTGAAGTTAATAACTCACCAGTTAGTAATTCATCGGGGTGATAAATAAGTTCGTGGCCTAAGGTAGAAAGAGATGAGTTATTCAAACTTTCTGCATAATCACTCAGAGTTGACGGACGATGTCCCTCCACACTGCTCTGACATATTGGAAAATCATATACTCGGCAGGTTACAGCAGCCCACTGCCCGGTGAGTTTGAAGCGATCACCACCTCCTGCAGTGGATGGCCAGGATGTCTAAGTGCCTTGTCGTGCTCCTAGTGCTCCACCAACGCCTGCTGGCCTGCCCTCTCGACCGTTGGGCCATTAACCGGTCTCCTTCGCTCAATCCACCATGGCCAGACTTCACACGCTGGGATAGGCGGGTCCCCTACCTCACCGAGGGTCGAAGACCCATCGGCTACCCTCACCTGGTTTGGCCCGTCTGCCGAGACGGTTTACCGGGGTGTGGCCGCTGCGCCACGGGTGAGAGCTGAGCACCAGGTGGGGACGAGCTGCCCTGAAAAAGGGCACGGCAGGCCCCCCTCACCAGAGGTGCTACCCCTCCCTAGTCACCCCATACACCCCCCTCTATCTACACCTCTTATAAACCTCTATCAAATCTCCACTCAGCCTCTGTCACTCCAGGGAAAACTACCCAAGTTTGTCCAGCCTCTCGTTATAATACGCAGGCAGCATCCTGACGAACTTCTCCTGCATCCTCTCCAAAGCCTTCCTACAATGATCTGTTTTTTCCCTCTGAATGGGTTGGTTCCACGGTTTGGGTTAGAACTGTATGCAATACTCCAGATGTGGCCTAACTAGAGTTTTATAAAGTCGCAACATGTTTTCGTGACCTTTAAACCCAATGCCTCGATTAATAAACGCAAGCGGGGCATATGCCTTCTTTACCTTACGGTGGGGGAGATTAGGACAAAAGGGCACAACCTCAGAATAGAATTGGAATGGAGATGAGGAGGAATTTCTTTAGCCAGAGAGTGGTGAATTCATTGCCACAAATGCCTGCAGAAGCCAAGACATTGGGTAAATTTGAAGCCGAGGTTGGAAGGTTTCTGATTAGTAAGGGCCTCAAAGCTTACAGGGAGTATGGGATTGGGAGGAAAAATAATCAGCTGTGATGGAATGGTTAGGTAGCGGGATATGTCTCTACCATAGGTAGGGTAAGGTTCCTCTGCTAGCTGCAGGTCCCCCTTGGGCAAGGTGTGACACCTGCTTAGCCCCCTGATCGGGGTCACGTGAAGCCACGGGGGCCAGTCGTGGATGGTCGTATGAGCAGCTGGTACACATCACAAGTTCTGGTTTGCGACCACAGACAATCTCTGAGGAGTACTGATAACGACACCCATCTTGAAAAGTCACTGCCCAGAAGCAGGCAATGGCAAACCACTTCTGAAGAAAAGTTTGCCAAGAACAATCACAGTCATGGAAAGACCGTGATTGCCCAAGTCAAACGACATGGCACAGAACAAAGTGTCTAATACTCGTGGACGTGTGGGAGGGCTGGATGTTTAGAGGGGACGTGCAGTTGGTTTTACACAGGGAGTAGTGGGTGCGTAGGGCGCAGGTTGCTGGGGAAGGTGATAGAGACAACTACAAAGGGATGAATATGAAGGGGACAGAGTGAAATGGAGATAGATGGGAGATGCATGAGAAACTGCAGGGGCTGCAGTCTGTGGAAAAGCAAACAGCTGGAGGAACTCGGCAGGGTCGGGTAGTGGGCTCAGTGTTAAGGTTCCTGACTCTTTGAAAGATGGAGGGGAGGGGGTGATAGCTGGTAAAAAGAGATGGAGACGAAGGCGCAAGATCCTGCAGATGATGGGAATCTTGGAACAACACACAGTGCTGGAAGAACTCAGCAGGTCAGGCAGCATCTGTGGAAGGGAAATAAACAGTCAACATTTCAGGCTGAGACCCTTCAGCAAAAAAGGGAAATGGAGCCAGAATAAGAGGGGGAGGGGGATGAAGTGAGAAACTGAGGCGACAGGTGAGGTAATGGGCAGGTGAGGGAAGGGTTGAGAGGGGAACCAGAGTGGGAAATGAGGAAGGAGGGTGAGGGGAGAGAAGTTACTGGAAGTTAGAGAAATCAGTGTTCATGCAGGCTACCCAATGAGGTGTTGCTCCTCCAACCTGAGTATGGCCTCATTGTGCCAATAGAGGACTGACATGTTGGAATGAGAATGTGGATTGGAATTAAAATGGACGGTTACCGAGAGATCCGGCAGTGGCCTCATTGTGACAAAGCGGTTCCCCCGAGCTCGGCGGTGGGGAGGGCCTTTTCTGTGGCTGGGGTGGACACGTGCTGTGCACTTCCCCGTTCGTGGGTGTAGGTGTTTCTGTACCAGTCCATGATGCATCCAGTCAGGAGACTCTCCACTCTGCATCTACAGAAGATTGTCAAAGTTTTAGATGAGGTGCCGAATCTACACAAACGATTAAATGGAGGCACTGTTCTGCCTTCTTTGTGGGACATTTACGTACTGATCTGAGAACAGATCCTCTGATCCGAACTGAAGATTAGTGACCCTCTCTTTCTGCAATTTTAAAAATGTACTGCACTGCAAAACACAAATTTCATGACATTGTGTGTCAGTGATGTCAACCCCATGCTTCATTGCAGCCCTTCACCACTAGGTGGCTCTCTATCCTGCACGTCTACCAACAGAAGGTAAACCCCACGATGAATTTACAAGGGAAATCACCAAACCCTATGCCGGCTGGAATGAAAGCTCCTGTATTCGTTCTTGCCCACAGAGGGAAGAGCGGAGATGGTCTGGATACCAAAATCGTTGCTGTAGATCTCCAGGCAATGGCCCCCCTCCCTGGTGTCATCCAGATCCAGGGAGACATCACTAAGGTAACGTACCAGAGCTAGCTTTGGGCTCCTTATCGAAGAAAGGATGGGCTGGCATTGCAGAGGATAATCCTGGGAATGAAAGGGTTAACACTTGAGGATCATTTGATGGCTTTGGGCCTGTACTCGCCAGAGTTTAGAATAATAAGGCGGGGATCTCATTGGTTTGGCACGGGCTAGATGTGCTCTGAGAGCTCAGTGACATGGTGTCATGACAACAACCTTTCCTTTCAGGTCAAGCAAAGAGCTGGTCATTGGCTTCAGGAAAGGGGGGGGGGGCTGCGTGCGCTCTTTCTACGTCCACGGTATTGAGGTTGAGAGCTTCAAGTCCTGAGGAGTGAACAATTCTGCTCCAATCTTGGGAGTTCCCCAGCCCTGGGAAAGATCCTGTCTATGGCCCGCATTATTTTCTCTATACGGTCACCCTCAACCACCTACACTCCAGTGAAAAAGCCTGTCCAATATCTCCTTACATCTAATGTCCTCCATTCCAGGCAACATCCTGGTGAACCTCTTCTGTGCTTTCTCTATCGCAACCCTTTCTGTGGTGTGGAGACCAAAAACTGTCCCATGGTAGTGACATCGAGGGCTTTAAAAAAAGATACTGCAGCTGGCCTTAGTCTGGCTGAGCTTGGCCAAATGGACAGCATTGAGCTAGTGTTTAAAGTGAATGATTGGCTGAAACATTGACTGTCCATGTCTCTCCATGGATGCTGAGATTCTCGAGAAGGTGGTGTCTTGCTGGAGATCCCAGCATCTGCAGTCATTCGTGCCTCAGACTTCCGAAAGTGAGACTGTACACGTGAGGGGGATGACAGGAAAAGCTGCTCTGCAGAGCCGTCTTGGTGTCCATTAGCTCCAACTACGTCCACAGCTCAAAAGCCATCTGCAAATTTGCCAATGACACTACTATTAACAAAGAAACATGGAAAGCCTACAGCACAACACAGGCCCTTCGGCCTGCAAAGTTGAGACGAACATGTCCCTAGCTTAGAAATTACTAGGCTTACCTATAGCCCACTATTTTACTCAGCTTCACGCTTAGTAATATAAGCCTCTTAAAAGACCCTATCGTATCCGCCTCCACCACCGTTGTCGGCAGCCCATTCCACACACTCACCACTTGACATCTCCTCTGTACCTACTTCCAAGCACCTTAAACCTGTGTCCTCTTGTGGCAACCATTTCAGCCCTGGGAAAAAGCCTCTGACTCTTGTTAACAGAATTGCAAATAGTGATGTTCGAGGAGGAGTACAGGAGAGAGGTGGGTCAGCTGGTTGAGTGATGCCACGACTCAGTGTCAGTGACCCCAGGTGATGGTGGACTTCAGAAAGGGCAAGAAGAGGGGATCCCTCCTAGAGGCAGGGGAGCAGTTTCAAGTTCCTGGGTGTCAGCACCTCAAGATCTACCTTGGGTCCAACATGCTGACTGATGCATTAACAAAGAAGATACGACAGCGACTGTACTTCATTAGGAGGTTGAGATTTGGTATATCACCGCAGATTCTCACAGTAGCCTCTCTGGTGTGAGGACACTTTCAAAAGGCGATGCCTTTTAAAGGCAGCATCTATCATTAAGGCCCCCATCAGCCAGCATATGCCCTCTTCTCATTGCTACCGTCCAGGAACCTGAAGGCACACACTCAACGATTCAGCAACAGCTTCTTCACCTCAGCCATCGGATTCCTGAACGGGCATTGAAACCATGAGTTTTTTTCTTTTTTTGCTGTCTTTTTGCACTTACTTTACTTATGCTTTCTAGATTTTTTATTAAGTACTTCTGCCACAAGACCGATTTTATGACATAAGCCAGAAATATTAAACCTGAGTCCAATTCTGACTTTGACACGGAGAGATAATTCTGCTCTCCAGAGGTGCTTAGTGGCCGAAGGTGACGAACAACGGACGTAGCAAGTCTGCTTGTACTTCACAGGTCTCCACTGCCCAGGAAATCATCAGGCATTTCGAGGGAGAGGCTGCGGATCTGGTGGTTTGCGACGGAGCCCCAGACGGTAGGTTTCCAGCTCCTCTGTCAAGGGTGGTTGTTCCGTGCTTGCTGGGACGGGTGCCAGTGCAGAGACTGGGTGTGAGTGTGAATATAGCCGGACTCAATGGTGAATCAGGTGTCCTCTCTCTCTCTCTTGCTCTCTCTCACTTGCGCTCTCTCTCTCGCTCTCCCTCCCTCCTTCCCTTTGAAATTTTCTCTACATAACTCCCACTCTGTCCATCACACAGTCACACACACCATGGGATTCCTAAAGAGTGCTGCCTCTGCCCCGGAAGTGTGTGATGGGACGGTGTGGAGGGAGATTCACTCTGTGTCTGACCCCGGGAGTGTGTGATGGGACGGTGTGGAGGGAGTTTCACTCTGTGTCTGACCCCGGGAGTGTGTGATGGGACGGTGTGGAGGGAGCTTCACTCTGTGTCTGACCCCGGGAGTGTGTAATGGGAGGGTGTGGAGGGAGATTCACTCAGTGTCTGACCCCGGGAGTGTGTGATGGGACGGTGTGGAGGGAGATTCACTCTGTGTCTGACCCCGGGAGTGTGTGATGGGACGGTGTGGAGGGAGATTCACTCTGTGTCTGACCCCGGGAGTGTGTGATGGGACGGTGTGGAGGGAGCTTCACTCTGTGTCTGACCCCGGGAGTGTGTGATGGGACGGTGTGGAGGGAGATTCACTCTGTGTCTGACCCCGGGAGTGTGTGATGGGACGGTGTGGAGGGAGATTCACTCTGTGTCTGACCCCGGGAGTGTGTGATGGGACGGTGTGGAGGGAGGTTCACTCTGTGTCTGACCCCGGGAGTGTGTGATGGGACGGTGTGGAGGGAGGTTCACTCTGTGTCTGACCCCGGGAGTGTGTGATGCGACGGTGTGGAGGGAGATTCACTCTGTGTCTGACCCCGGGAGTGTGTGATGGGACGGTGTGGAGGGAGATTCACTCTGTGTCTGACCCCGGGAGTGTGTGATGGGACGGTGTGGAGGGAGATTCACTCTGTGTCTGACCCCGGGAGTGTGTGATGGGACGGTGTGGAGGGAGATTCACTCTGTGTCTGACCCCGGGAGTGTGTGATGGGACGGTCTGGAGGGAGATTCACTCTGTGTCTGACCCAGGGAGTGTGTGATGGGACGGTGTGGAGGGAGATTCACTCAGTGTCTGACCCGGGAGTGTGTGATGGGACGGTGTGGAGGGAGATTCACTC
This sequence comes from Hypanus sabinus, assembly GCF_030144855.1. Taxonomy (NCBI): domain Eukaryota; kingdom Metazoa; phylum Chordata; class Chondrichthyes; order Myliobatiformes; family Dasyatidae; genus Hypanus; species Hypanus sabinus. The sequence continues at coordinate 28,441,555 of NC_082729.1, read as the reverse complement.
TGTGTCTGACCCTGGGAGCGTGTGATGGGACGGTGTGGAGGGAGATTCACTCAGTGTCTGACCCAGGGAGTGTGTGATGGGACTGTGTGGAGGGAGGTTCACTCAGTGTCTGACCCCGGGAGTGTGTGATGGGACGGTGTGGAGGGAGTTTCACTCTGTGTCTGACCCCAGGAGTATGTGATGGGACGGTGTGGAGGGAGTTTCATTCTGTGTCTGACCCTGGGAGTGTATGATGGGACGGGGTGGAGGGAGCTTCACTCTGTGTCTCACCCCGGGAGTATGTGATGAGACGGTGTGGAGGGAACTTCATTCTGTGTCTGACCCCGGGAGTGTGTGATGGGACGGTGTGGAGGGAGTTTCACTCTGTGTCTGACCCCGGGAGTGTGTAATGGGAGGGTGTGGAGGGAGATTCACTCTGTGTCTGACCCCGGGAGTGTGTGATGGGACGGTGTGGAGGGAGCTTCACTCTGTGTCTGACCCCGGGAGTGTGTGATGGGACGGTGTGGAGGGAGCTTCACTCTGTGTCTGACCCCGGGAGTGTGTGATGGGACGGTGTGGAGGGAGATTCACTCTGTGTCTGACCCCGGGAGTGTGTGATGGGACGGTGTGGAGGGAGCTTCACTCTGTGTCTGACCCCGGGAGTGTGTGATGGGACGGTGTGGAGGGAGGTTCACTCTGTGTCTGACCCCGGGAGTGTGTGATGGGACGGTGTGGAGGGAGGTTCACTCTGTGTCTGACCCCGGGAGTGTGTGATGGGACGGTGTGGAGGGAGATTCACTCTGTGTCTGACCCCGGGAGTGTGTGATGGGACGGTGTGGAGGGAGATTCACTCTGTGTCTGACCCCGGGAGTGTGTGATGGGACGGTGTGGAGGGAGATTCACTCTGTGTCTGACCCCGGGAGTGTGTGATGGGACGGTGTGGAGGGAGATTCACTCTGTGTCTGACCCAGGGAGTGTGTGATGGGACGGTGTGGAGGGAGATTCACTCAGTGTCTGACCCGGGAGTGTGTGATGGGACGGTGTGGAGGGAGATTCACTCTGTGTCTGACCCTGGGAGTGTGTTGGGACAGAGTGGAGGGAGATTCACTCTGTGTCTGACCCCGGGAGAGTGTGATGGGACGGAGTGGAGGGAGATTCACTCTGTGTCTGACCCTGGGAGCGTGTGATGGGACGGTGTGGAGGGAGATTCACTCAGTGTCTGACCCAGGGAGTGTGTGATGGGACAGTGTGAAGGGAGATTCACTCTGTGTCTGACCCCGGGAGTGTGTGATGGGACGGTGTGGAGGGAGATTCACTCTGTGTCTGACCCTGGGAGCGTGTGATGGGACGGTGTGGAGGGAGATTCACTCAGTGTCTGACCCAGGGAGTGTGTGATGGGACGGTGTGGAGGGAGATTCACTCTGTGTCTGACCCCGGGAGTGTGTGATGGGACGGTGTGGAGGGAGATTCACTCTGTGTCTGACCCTGGGAGCGTGTGATGGGACGGTGTGGAGGGAGATTCACTCAGTGTCTGACCCAGGGAGTGTGTGATGGGACAGTGTGAAGGGAGATTCACTCTGTGTCTGACCCCAGGAGTGTGTGATGGGACGGTGTGGAGGGAGATTTACTCAGTGACTGACCCAGGGAGTGTGTGATGGGATGGTGTGGAGGGAGATTCACTCAGTGTCTGACCCCGGGAGTGTGTGATGGGACGGTGTGGAGGGAGTTTCACTCTGTGTCTGACCCCAGGAGTATGTGATGGGACGGTGTGGAGGGAGTTTCATTCTGTGTCTGACCCTGGGAGTGTATGATGGGACGGGGTGGAGGGAGCTTCACTCTGTGTCTCACCCCGGGAGTATGTGATGAGACGGTGTGGAGGGAACTTCATTCTGTGTCTGACCCCGGGAGTGTGTGATGGGACAGTGTGGAGGGAGATTCACTCTGTGTCTGACCCCGGGAGTGTGTGATGGGACGGTGTGGAGGGAGATTCACTCTGTGTCTGACACTGGGAGCGTGTGATGGGACGGTGTGGAGGGAGATTCACTCAGTGTCTGACCCAGGGAGTGTGTGATGGGACGGTGTGGAGGGAGATTCACTCTGTGTCTGACCCCGGGAGTGTGTGATGGGACGGTGTGGAGGGAGATTCACTCAGTGTCTGACCCAGGGAGCGTGTGATGGGACAGTGTGAAGGGAGATTCACTCTGTGTCTGACCCCAGGAGTGTGTGATGGGACGGTGTGAAGGGAGATTCACTCTGTGTCTGACCCCAGGAGTGTGTGATGGGACGGTGTGGAGGGAGATTTACTCAGTGACTGACCCAGGGAGTGTGTGATGGGATGGTGTGGAGGGAGATTCACTCTGTGTCTGACCCTGGGAGTGTGTGATGGGACTGTGTGGAGGGAGGTTCACTCAGTGTCTGACCCCGGGAGTGTGTGATGGGACGGTGTGGAGGGAGGTTCACTCTGTGTCTGACCCCGGGAGTGTGTGATGGGACGGTGTGGAGGGAGATTCACTCTATGTCTGACCCCGGGAGTGTGTGATGGGACGGTGTGGAGGGAGATTCACTCTGTGTCTGACCCCGGGAGTGTGTGATGGGACGGTGTGGAGGGAGATTCACTCTGTGTCTGACCCCGGGAGTGTGTGATGGGACGGTGTGGAGGGAGATTCACTCTGTGTCTGACCCAGGGAGTGTGTGATGGGACGGTGTGGAGGGAGATTCACTCAGTGTCTGACCCGGGAGTGTGTGATGGGACGGTGTGGAGGGAGATTCACTCTGTGTCTGACCCTGGGAGTGTGTTGGGACAGAGTGGAGGGAGATTCACTCTGTGTCTGACCCCGGGAGAGTGTGATGGGACGGAGTGGAGGGAGATTCACTCTGTGTCTGACCCTGGGAGCGTGTGATGGGACGGTGTGGAGGGAGATTCACTCAGTGTCTGACCCAGGGAGTGTGTGATGGGACAGTGTGAAGGGAGATTCACTCTGTGTCTGACCCCGGGAGTGTGTGATGGGACGGTGTGGAGGGAGATTCACTCTGTGTCTGACCCTGGGAGCGTGTGATGGGACGGTGTGGAGGGAGATTCACTCAGTGTCTGACCCAGGGAGTGTGTGATGGGACGGTGTGGAGGGAGATTCACTCTGTGTCTGACCCCGGGAGTGTGTGATGGGACGGTGTGGAGGGAGATTCACTCTGTGTCTGACCCTGGGAGCGTGTGATGGGACGGTGTGGAGGGAGATTCACTCAGTGTCTGACCCTGGGAGCGTGTGATGGGACGGTGTGGAGGGAGATTCACTCAGTGTCTGACCCAGGGAGTGTGTGATGGGACAGTGTGAAGGGAGATTCACTCTGTGTCTGACCCCAGGAGTGTGTGATGGGACGGTGTGGAGGGAGATTTACTCAGTGACTGACCCAGGGAGTGTGTGATGGGATGGTGTGGAGGGAGATTCACTCAGTGTCTGACCCCGGGAGTGTGTGATGGGACGGTGTGGAGGGAGTTTCACTCTGTGTCTGACCCCAGGAGTATGTGATGGGACGGTGTGGAGGGAGTTTCATTCTGTGTCTGACCCTGGGAGTGTATGATGGGACGGGGTGGAGGGAGCTTCACTCTGTGTCTCACCCCGGGAGTATGTGATGAGACGGTGTGGAGGGAACTTCATTCTGTGTCTGACCCCGGGAGTGTGTGATGGGACAGTGTGGAGGGAGATTCACTCTGTGTCTGACCCCGGGAGTGTGTGATGGGACGGTGTGGAGGGAGATTCACTCTGTGTCTGACACTGGGAGCGTGTGATGGGACGGTGTGGAGGGAGATTCACTCAGTGTCTGACCCAGGGAGTGTGTGATGGGACGGTGTGGAGGGAGATTCACTCTGTGTCTGACCCCGGGAGTGTGTGATGGGACGGTGTGGAGGGAGATTCACTCTGTGTCTGACCCTGGGAGCGTGTGATGGGACGGTGTGGAGGGAGATTCACTCAGTGTCTGACCCAGGGAGTGTGTGATGGGACAGTGTGAAGGGAGATTCACTCTGTGTCTGACCCCAGGAGTGTGTGATGGGACGGTGTGAAGGGAGATTCACTCTGTGTCTGACCCCAGGAGTGTGTGATGGGACGGTGTGGAGGGTGATTTACTCAGTGACTGACCCAGGGAGTGTGTGATGGGATGGTGTGGAGGGAGATTCACTCTGTGTCTGACCCTGGGAGTGTGTGATGGGACTGTGTGGAGGGAGGTTCACTCAGTGTCTGACCCCGGGAGTGTGTGATGGGACGGTGTGGAGGGAGTTTCACTCTGTGTCTGACCCCAGGAGTATGTGATGGGACGGTGTGGAGGGAGTTTCATTCTGTGTCTGACCCTGGGAGTGTATGATGGGACGGGGTGGAGGGAGCTTCACTCTGTGTCTCACCCCGGGAGTATGTGATGAGACGGTGTGGAGGGAACTTCATTCTGTGTCTGACCCCGGGAGTGTGTGATGGAAAGGTGTGGAGGGAGATTCACTCTGTGTCTGACCCCTGGAGTTTGTGATGGGACATTGTGGAGGGAGCTTCACTCTGTGTCTGACCCCGGGAGTGTGTGATGGGACGGTGTGGAAGGAAATTCACTCTGTCTGACCCCGGGAGAGTGTGATGGGACGGTGTGGAGGGAACTTCATTCTGTGTCTGACCCCAGCAATGTGCGATGCGACGGTGTGGAGGGAGCTTCACTCTGTGTCTGACCCCGGGAGTGTGTGATGGGACGGGGTGGAGGGAGCTTCACTCTGTCTGACCCCGGGAGTGTGTGATGGGACAGTGTGGAGGGAGCTTCACTCTGTGTCTGACCCTGGGAGCGTGTGATGGGACGGTGTGGAGGGAGATTCACTTAGTGTCTGACCCAGGGAGTGTGTGATGGGACAGTGTGAAGGGAGATTCACTCTGTGTCTGACCCCAGGAGTGTGTGATGTGACGGTGTGGAGGGAGATTTACTCAGTGACTGACCCAGGGAGTGTGTGATGGGATGGTGTGGAGGGAGATTCACTCAGTGTCTGACCCCGGGAGTGTGTGATGGGACGGTGTGGAGGGAGTTTCACTCTGTGTCTGACCCCAGGAGTATGTGATGGGACGGTGTGGAGGGAGTTTCATTCTGTGTCTGACCCTGGGAGTGTATGATGGGACGGGGTGGAGGGAGCTTCACTCTGTGTCTCACCCCGGGAGTATGTGATGAGACGGTGTGGAGGGAACTTCATTCTGTGTCTGACCCCGGGAGTGTGTGATGGGACAGTGTGGAGGGAGATTCACTCTGTGTCTGACCCCGGGAGTGTGTGATGGGACGGTGTGGAGGGAGATTCACTCTGTGTCTGACACTGGGAGCGTGTGATGGGACGGTGTGGAGGGAGATTCACTCAGTGTCTGACCCAGGGAGTGTGTGATGGGACGGTGTGGAGGGAGATTCACTCTGTGTCTGACCCCGGGAGTGTGTGATGGGACGGTGTGGAGGGAGATTCACTCAGTGTCTGACCCAGGGAGTGTGTGATGGGACAGTGTGAAGGGAGATTCACTCTGTGTCTGACCCCGGGAGTGTGTGATGGAAAGGTGTGGAGGGAGATTCACTCTGTGTCTGACCCCTGGAGTTTGTGATGGGACATTGTGCAGGGAGCTTCATTCAGTGTCTGACCCTGGGAGTGTGTGATGGGACTGTGTGGAGGGAGATTCACTCTGTGTCTGACCCCGGCAATGTGTGATGGGACGTTGTGGAGGGAGCTTCACTCTGGGTCTGACCCCGGGAGTGTGTGATGGGACTGTGTGGAGGGAGATTCACTCTGTGTCTGACCCCGGGAGTGTGTGATGGGACGGTGTGGAGGGAGATTCACTCTGTGTCTGACCCCGGGAGTGTGTGATGCGACGGTGTGGAGGGAGCTTCACTCTGTCTGACCCTAGGAGTGTGTAATGGGACAGTGTGGAGGGAACTTCATTCTGTGTCTGACCCCGGGACTGTGTGATGGGACGGTGTGGAGGGAGTTTCAGTCTGTGTCTGACCCCTGGAGTTTGTGATGGGACATTGTGCAGGGAGCTTCATTCTGTGTCTGACCCCAGGAGTATGTGATGGGACGGTGTGGAGGGAGTTTCATTCTGTGTCTGACCCTGGGAGTGTATGATGGGACGGGGTGGAGGGAGCTTCACTCTGTGTCTCACCCCGGGAGTATGTGATGAGACGGTGTGGAGGGAACTTCATTCTGTGTCTGACCCCGGGAGTGTGTGATGGGACGGTGTGGAGGGAGTTTCACTCTGTGTCTGACCCCGGGAGTGTGTGATGGGACGGTGTGGAGGGAGCTTCACTCTGTGTCTGACCCCGGGAGTGTGTGATGGGAGGGTGTGGAGGGAGATTCACTCAGTGTCTGACCCCGGGAGTGTGTAATGGGAGGGTGTGGAGGGAGATTCACTCTGTGTCTGACCCCGGGAGTGTGTGATGGGACGGTGTGGAGGGAGCTTCACTCTGTGTCTGACCCCGGGAGTGTGTGATGGGACGGTGTGGAGGGAGCTTCACTCTGTGTCTGACCCCGGGAGTGTGTGATGGGACGGTGTGGAGGGAGATTCACTCTGTGTCTGACCCCGGGAGTGTGTGATGGGACGGTGTGGAGGGAGCTTCACTCTGTGTCTGACCCCGGGAGTGTGTGATGGGACGGTGTGGAGGGAGGTTCACTCTGTGTCTGACCCCGGGAGTGTGTGATGGGACGGTGTGGAGGGAGGTTCACTCTGTGTCTGACCCCGGGAGTGTGTGATGGGACGGTGTGGAGGGAGATTCACTCTGTGTCTGACCCCGGGAGTGTGTGATGGGACGGTGTGGAGGGAGTTTCACTCTGTGTCTGACCCCGGGAGTGTGTGATGGGACGGTGTGGAGGGAGATTCACTCTGTGTCTGACCCCGGGAGTGTGTGATGGGACGGTGTGGAGGGAGATTCACTCTGTGTCTGACCCAGGGAGTGTGTGATGGGACGGTGTGGAGGGAGATTCACTCAGTGTCTGACCCGGGAGTGTGTGATGGGACGGTGTGGAGGGAGATTCACTCTGTGTCTGACCCTGGGAGTGTGTTGGGACAGAGTGGAGGGAGATTCACTCTGTGTCTGACCCCGGGAGAGTGTGATGGGACGGAGTGGAGGGAGATTCACTCTGTGTCTGACCCTGGGAGCGTGTGATGGGACGGTGTGGAGGGAGATTCACTCAGTGTCTGACCCAGGGAGTGTGTGATGGGACAGTGTGAAGGGAGATTCACTCTGTGTCTGACCCCGGGAGTGTGTGATGGGACGGTGTGGAGGGAGATTCACTCTGTGTCTGACCCTGGGAGCGTGTGATGGGACGGTGTGGAGGGAGATTCACTCAGTGTCTGACCCAGGGAGTGTGTGATGGGACGGTGTGGAGGGAGATTCACTCTGTGTCTGACCCCGGGAGTGTGTGATGGGACGGTGTGGAGGGAGATTCACTCTGTGTCTGACCCTGGGAGCGTGTGATGGGACGGTGTGGAGGGAGATTCACTCAGTGTCTGACCCAGGGAGTGTGTGATGGGACAGTGTGAAGGGAGATTCACTCTGTGTCTGACCCCAGGAGTGTGTGATGGGACGGTGTGGAGGGAGATTTACTCAGTGACTGACCCAGGGAGTGTGTGATGGGATGGTGTGGAGGGAGATTCACTCAGTGTCTGACCCCGGGAGTGTGTGATGGGACGGTGTGGAGGGAGTTTCACTCTGTGTCTGACCCCAGGAGTATGTGATGGGACGGTGTGGAGGGAGTTTCATTCTGTGTCTGACCCTGGGAGTGTATGATGGGACGGGGTGGAGGGAGCTTCACTCTGTGTCTCACCCCGGGAGTATGTGATGAGACGGTGTGGAGGGAACTTCATTCTGTGTCTGACCCCGGGAGTGTGTGATGGGACAGTGTGGAGGGAGATTCACTCTGTGTCTGACCCCGGGAGTGTGTGATGGGACGGTGTGGAGGGAGATTCACTCTGTGTCTGACACTGGGAGCGTGTGATGGGACGGTGTGGAGGGAGATTCACTCAGTGTCTGACCCAGGGAGTGTGTGATGGGACGGTGTGGAGGGAGATTCACTCTGTGTCTGACCCCGGGAGTGTGTGATGGGACGGTGTGGAGGGAGATTCACTCTGTGTCTGACCCTGGGAGCGTGTGATGGGACGGTGTGGAGGGAGATTCACTCAGTGTCTGACCCAGGGAGTGTGTGATGGGACAGTGTGAAGGGAGATTCACTCTGTGTCTGACCCCAGGAGTGTGTGATGGGACGGTGTGAAGGGAGATTCACTCTGTGTCTGACCCCAGGAGTGTGTGATGGGACGGTGTGGAGGGAGATTTACTCAGTGACTGACCCAGGGAGTGTGTGATGGGATGGTGTGGAGGGAGATTCACTCTGTGTCTGACCCTGGGAGTGTGTGATGGGACTGTGTGGAGGGAGGTTCACTCAGTGTCTGACCCCGGGAGTGTGTGATGGGACGGTGTGGAGGGAGGTTCACTCTGTGTCTGACCCCGGGAGTGTGTGATGGGACGGTGTGGAGGGAGATTCACTCTATGTCTGACCCCGGGAGTGTGTGATGGGACGGTGTGGAGGGAGATTCACTCTGTGTCTGACCCCGGGAGTGTGTGATGGGACGGTGTGGAGGGAGATTCACTCTGTGTCTGACCCCGGGAGTGTGTGATGGGACGGTGTGGAGGGAGATTCACTCTGTGTCTGACCCAGGGAGTGTGTGATGGGACGGTGTGGAGGGAGATTCACTCAGTGTCTGACCCGGGAGTGTGTGATGGGACGGTGTGGAGGGAGATTCACTCTGTGTCTGACCCTGGGAGTGTGTTGGGACAGAGTGGAGGGAGATTCACTCTGTGTCTGACCCCGGGAGAGTGTGATGGGACGGAGTGGAGGGAGATTCACTCTGTGTCTGACCCTGGGAGCGTGTGATGGGACGGTGTGGAGGGAGATTCACTCAGTGTCTGACCCAGGGAGTTTGTGATGGGACAGTGTGAAGGGAGATTCACTCTGTGTCTGACCCCGGGAGTGTGTGATGGGACGGTGTGGAGGGAGATTCACTCTGTGTCTGACCCTGGGAGCGTGTGATGGGACGGTGTGGAGGGAGATTCACTCAGTGTCTGACCCAGGGAGTGTGTGATGGGACGGTGTGGAGGGAGATTCACTCTGTGTCTGACCCCGGGAGTGTGTGATGGGACGGTGTGGAGGGAGATTCACTCTGTGTCTGACCCTGGGAGCGTGTGATGGGACGGTGTGGAGGGAGATTCACTCAGTGTCTGACCCTGGGAGCGTGTGATGGGACGGTGTGGAGGGAGATTCACTCAGTGTCTGACCCAGGGAGTGTGTGATGGGACAGTGTGAAGGGAGATTCACTCTGTGTCTGACCCCAGGAGTGTGTGATGGGACGGTGTGGAGGGAGATTTACTCAGTGACTGACCCAGGGAGTGTGTGATGGGATGGTGTGGAGGGAGATTCACTCAGTGTCTGACCCCGGGAGTGTGTGATGGGACGGTGTGGAGGGAGTTTCACTCTGTGTCTGACCCCAGGAGTATGTGATGGGACGGTGTGGAGGGAGTTTCATTCTGTGTCTGACCCTGGGAGTGTATGATGGGACGGGGTGGAGGGAGCTTCACTCTGTGTCTCACCCCGGGAGTATGTGATGAGACGGTGTGGAGGGAACTTCATTCTGTGTCTGACCCCGGGAGTGTGTGATGGGACAGTGTGGAGGGAGATTCACTCTGTGTCTGACCCCGGGAGTGTGTGATGGGACGGTGTGGAGGGAGATTCACTCTGTGTCTGACACTGGGAGCGTGTGATGGGACGGTGTGGAGGGAGATTCACTCAGTGTCTGACCCAGGGAGTGTGTGATGGGACGGTGTGGAGGGAGATTCACTCTGTGTCTGACCCCGGGAGTGTGTGATGGGACGGTGTGGAGGGAGATTCACTCTGTGTCTGACCCTGGGAGCGTGTGATGGGACGGTGTGGAGGGAGATTCACTCAGTGTCTGACCCAGGGAGTGTGTGATGGGACAGTGTGAAGGGAGATTCACTCTGTGTCTGACCCCAGGAGTGTGTGATGGGACGGTGTGAAGGGAGATTCACTCTGTGTCTGACCCCAGGAGTGTGTGATGGGACTGTGTGGAGGGAGGTTCACTCAGTGTCTGACCCCGGGAGTGCGTGATGGGACGGTGTGGAGGGAGTTTCACTCTGTGTCTGACCCCAGGAGTATGTGATGGGACGGTGTGGAGGGAGTTTCATTCTGTGTCTGACCCTGGGAGTGTATGATGGGACGGGGTGGAGGGAGCTTCACTCTGTGTCTCACCCCGGGAGTATGTGATGAGACGGTGTGGAGGGAACTTCATTCTGTGTCTGACCCCGGGAGTGTGTGATGGAAAGGTGTGGAGGGAGATTCACTCTGTGTCTGACCCCTGGAGTTTGTGATGGGACATTGTGGAGGGAGCTTCACTCTGTGTCTGACCCCGGGAGTGTGTGATGGGACGGTGTGGAAGGAAATTCACTCTGTCTGACCCCGGGAGAGTGTGATGGGACGGTGTGGAGGGAACTTCATTCTGTGTCTGACCCCAGCAATGTGCGATGCGACGGTGTGGAGGGAGCTTCACTCTGTGTCTGACCCCGGGAGTGTGTGATGGGACGGGGTGGAGGGAGCTTCACTCTGTCTGACCCCGGGAGTGTGTGATGGGACAGTGTGGAGGGAGCTTCACTCTGTGTCTGACCCTGGGAGCGTGTGATGGGACGGTGTGGAGGGAGATTCACTTAGTGTCTGACCCAGGGAGTGTGTGATGGGACAGTGTGAAGGGAGATTCACTCTGTGTCTGACCCCAGGAGTGTGTGATGGGACGGTGTGGAGGGAGATTTACTCAGTGACTGACCCAGGGAGTGTGTGATGGGATGGTGTGGAGGGAGATTCACTCAGTGTCTGACCCCGGGAGTGTGTGATGGGACGGTGTGGAGGGAGTTTCACTCTGTGTCTGACCCCAGGAGTATGTGATGGGACGGTGTGGAGGGAGTTTCATTCTGTGTCTGACCCTGGGAGTGTATGATGGGACGGGGTGGAGGGAGCTTCACTCTGTGTCTCACCCCGGGAGTATGTGATGAGACGGTGTGGAGGGAACTTCATTCTGTGTCTGACCCCGGGAGTGTGTGATGGGACAGTGTGGAGGGAGATTCACTCTGTGTCTGACCCCGGGAGTGTGTGATGGGACGGTGTGGAGGGAGATTCACTCTGTGTCTGACACTGGGAGCGTGTGATGGGACGGTGTGGAGGGAGATTCACTCAGTGTCTGACCCAGGGAGTGTGTGATGGGACGGTGTGGAGGGAGATTCACTCTGTGTCTGACCCCGGGAGTGTGTGATGGGACGGTGTGGAGGGAGATTCACTCAGTGTCTGACCCAGGGAGTGTGTGATGGGACAGTGTGAAGGGAGATTCACTCTGTGTCTGACCCCGGGAGTGTGTGATGGAAAGGTGTGGAGGGAGATTCACTCTGTGTCTGACCCCTGGAGTTTGTGATGGGACATTGTGCAGGGAGCTTCATTCAGTGTCTGACCCTGGGAGTGTGTGATGGGACTGTGTGGAGGGAGATTCACTCTGTGTCTGACCCCGGCAATTTGTGATGGGACGTTGTGGAGGGAGCTTCACTCTGGGTCTGACCCCGGGAGTGTGTGATGGGACTGTGTGGAGGGAGATTCACTCTGTGTCTGACCCCGGGAGTGTGTGATGGGACGGTGTGGAGGGAGATTCACTCTGTGTCTGACCCCGGGAGTGTGTGATGCGACGGTGTGGAGGGAGCTTCACTCTGTCTGACCCTAGGAGTGTGTAATGGGACAGTGTGGAGGGAACTTCATTCTGTGTCTGACCCCGGGACTGTGTGATGGGACGGTGTGGAGGGAGTTTCAGTCTGTGTCTGACCCCTGGAGTTTGTGATGGGACATTGTGCAGGGAGCTTCATTCAGTGTCTGACCCCGGGAGTGTGTGATGGGACTGTGTGGAGGGAGATTCACTCTGTGTCTGACCCCTGGAGTTTGTAATGGGACATTGTGCAGGGAGCTTCATTCAGTGTCTGACCCTGGGAGTGTGTGATGGGACGGGGTGGAGGGAGCTTCATTCTTTGTCTGACCCCAGGAGTGTGTGATGGGACGGTGTGGAGGGAACTTTATTCTGTGTCTGACCCCGGGTGTGTGTGATGGGGCGGTGTGGAGGGAGATTCATTCTGTGTCTGACCTCGGGAGTGTGTGTTGTGATGGTGTGGAGGGAGCTCCTGTCTGTGTCTGACCCCGGGAGTGTGTGATGGGACGGGGTGGAGGGAGCTTCACTCTGTGTCTGACCCCGGGAGTGTGTGATGGGACAGTGGAGGGAGCTTCACTCTGCGTCTGACCCCGGGAGTGTGTGATGAGATGGTGTGGAGGGAGCTTCACTCTGTGTCTGACCCCGTGAGTGTGTGATGGGACGGTGTGGAGGGAGTTTCACTCTGTGGCTGACCCCGGGAGTGTGTGATAGGACGGGGTGGAGGGAGCTTCACTCTGTGTCTGACCCCGGGAGTGTGTGATGGGACGGTGTGGAGGGAGTTTCACTCTGTATCTGACCCCGGGAGTGTGTGATAGGACGGGGTGGAGGGAGTTTCACTCTGTGGCTGACCCCGGGACTGTGTGATGGGATGGGGTGGAGGGAGCTTCACTCTGGGTCTTACCCCGTGAGTGTGTGGTGGGACAGTGGGGAGGTAGATTCAGTGTGTGTCTGACCCCGGGGTGTGTGCTGGGACGGTGTGGATTGGTCTATAGAATGACTCTACCCCAAGTGATGTCCGCTCTCTGTTGCAGTCACCGGTCTTCATGACATTGACGAATACATCCAGGCTCAGCTTCTGCTTGCGGTGAGTTCACCCGCCGATATTTAACAGTTCTCGGCACAGAGACGGTCCGACACTTTGATTCTCTCTGCCGACCTTCAACCAAATGTACTGGAGCGTCTCCACAGTTTGAAACTGCTCCGGGTCTATAGTGCACTGCCAAATCGTTTTGAGGAAATTGTCCTCTTAGTCCAGAGAAACAGTGTGAAGTTGTCTTCAAAGTAGAACTAAGCACGGTGCAGATGATGCACATCACCTTTTTGAGGCAGGACTCATGGTGGGGAGGGGATGTGCCCGTGATGTATTGGGCCGAGTCCGTGACTCTCTGCCGCTCCTGAAATTCCTGCATATTTAAATTCCCAAACCAAACTGTGAGGCCATCAGTCAGGACACTCTCAGTGGTACATCAGATTACTGCAGGGGTTCCCAGCCTCGTTGATGCCATTGACCCCTACCATTAACCAAGGGGTTCGTGGACCCCAGGGTAGGAATCCCTGGAGTAGATGAACCAGAAACCGGTACGGGCCAGGGAGAGCAGCCATGTTGTGATTAGGGGAATGGGGTGAGTTTAAATTAGGGGAATGATTAGCTATTAAAGTAAGTAAGTAATTCTCCAGGTAGTTGGGGCAAATTGCTAGGATATCCTCTGGTTGGCTTACCTCTTGATCTTGCCCTTTTTCCAGGCCTTAAACATCACCACTCACGTGCTGAAACCTGGAGGGACCTTCGTGGCAAAGGTAGGCGTCTGTCAGATCCCACCCGCACGTGCACCCTCCTTACTCCCGCGCTCCCTCACCTCAGCAGATCCTTCTTCACCATCTTTCCCACTCCAGCGCGCTCCCGTTTTGCCCCCCCGCCGTTCCTTCTGCAGTGCTCCCTCCCCACTATCCACCTCTCTCTCAGTTCACTCACCCTGCCCCACTAACCCTCCCTCCGCACCCTCTCTATCGCGCTCCGTCCAGCTCCGTCATGCCCCTTCCCCTCCACTGCCCCTCCTGCGATGTTCCCACTCTGCCATGCTCTCCCTCCCACACCACCCCCGCTGCGGCGCTCCCACCCTACCCACCGACCTGCCCCCTCCCCTCACGCCTCCCCCAGCTCTCACCCTCTGCTTTACAATCCCCACCCCACAGATCTTCCGCGGGAAGGATGTCACCCTCCTGTACTCTCAGCTCCGTCTGTTCTTCAGCGACGTCACCTGCGCCAAACCGCGGAGCAGCCGCAACTCGAGCATCGGTGAGAGCTGGAATTATCACCGCCATTCCACCATTTCCCCTCTTGCTGGGGTACAGATCCTCTCTCCCCCCAGAACTGTGGGTGGGGGGTTAGAATCATGGGGTCACACAGCCCAATGGCCCATGCTGACCAAGGTCCCCATCTAAGACCATAACACATAGGAGCTGAACTTGCTTTGCCTTTCCATCAACTATCCCTCTCAACCCCGTCCTCCTGCCTTCTCTCTGTAACCATCTGCACACTGCCTAATCCTGAGCCTCTGTTTTAAATACACCAAGTTCCTTGCCCTTCACAATCAGCTGTGGCAGTGAATTCCATAGAATCACCACTCAACTGGCTGAAGAGGTTCCTCCTCATCTCTGTTCTAAAGGGACATCCCTTTATTTTGACTCTGTGTCCTCTGCTCCTAGATTCCCTCGCTATGTGAAACATCCTCTCCATGTCCACTTTATCCAGACCTCGTTCTTCTGAGCTCCAGCAAGTACAGGCCCAGAGCCAGCAAATGCTCCTCATACGTTAACAATTTTATTCCCAGAAGCGTTCTCGTGAACCTCTTCTGGATTCTCTCCAGCACGTCATTAGGTAAAAACCCCAAACTGCTCGCAGTACTCCGTGTAGTCTGATCAGTGCCTTATAAAACCTCAGCATCACATCCTCTCTTTTATATTCTTGTCCCCTTGAAATTAATGCTAATGTTGCATTTGCCTTCCTTACCACTGACTCAATCTGCAAGTTAACCTCTAGGGAATCCTGCATGAGGACTCCCAAGTCCCTTTGCACCTCCGATTTTTGAATTTACTCCCCACTTAGAATCTAGTCTGCATTTAGTCCTTCTACCAAAGTGTGTGATCATACACTTCCCGATACTATATTCTATGCTCGTCCCATTTGCCCGTGTCACTTAAGTTTCCTATCCATGTTCCCATCCAAGCATCTTTCAATGTACCTGCTTCATCCTCTTCCTCTTACCAGCCTCTGGGTGGAAAGCATAGGCAGAGTGCCCACCTCCTGATAGAGTGGCTACTGCGTGTACATTCGTGACGGATCCACTTCGTTATGTGAGTTCCAGTCTGGCCATTCTCCTCTGACCTCTCTCATTAACAAGGTGCTTTTGCCCACAGAATTGCCACTCACTGGATTTTTTCCCCCGTTTCTCGTCCATTCTCTGTAAACTGTTGTGTTTCTGAGTTGCTCAAACCACCCCGTCTGGCCCCAACAATCACTCCTTGGTGAAAGTCACTTCAATCACATTTCTTCCCCATTCTGATGTTTGGCTTAAACAACAGCTGAACCTCTTGACCGTGTCAGCATGCTTTTATGCATTGAGTTGCTGCCACCTGATTGGCTGATTAGATATTTGTGTTAATGTACATGTGTATCTCATGAAGTGGCCACTGAGGGTATAACAATACAGGCCCTTTGGCCCACGATGTTGTGCTGTCCCATATAAACCTACTCCATGATCAATCTAACCTTTCCCTCCCACATAGCCCTCCATTTCCTATCATCCATAAGTATCTTAAATGTTCCTAATGTATCTGCCCTCTACCACCATCCCTGTCAATGTGTTCTATGCACACACCACTCTGTAAACTAAAACCCTCCTCCAACATCCCCCCTCTACTTTCCTCCAATCATCTCAAATGGATGTCCTCTAGTACTGGCCATTTCTGCCCTGGGAAAAATTCCTCTGGCTGTCCTTGTATCAACTTGTACACCTCTATCGAGTTGTCCCTCACTTCAGAGAGAAAAGCCTGTTGCTCAACCAATCATCACATACTAATCCAGGCAGCATCCTGGCGAATCTCCTCTGCACCCTCTCTAATCCAGGCAGCATCCTGATGAATCTCCTCTGCACCCACTCTAATCCAGGCAGCATCCTGGTGAATCTCCTCTGCACCCACTCTAATCCAGGCAGCATCCTGGTGAATCTCCTCTGCACCCTCTCTAATCCAGGCAGCGTCCTGGTGAATCTCCTCTGCACCCTCTCTAATCCAGGCAGTGTCCTGGTGAATCTCCTCTGCACCCACTCTAATCCAGGCAGCATCCTGGTGAATCTCCTCTGCACCCTCTCTAATCCAGGCAGCGTCCTGGTGAATCTCCTCTGCACCCTCTCTAATCCAGGCAGCGTCCTGGTGAATCTCCTCTGCACCCTCTCTAATCCAGGCAGCGTCCTGGTGAATCTCCTCTGCACCCTCTCTAATCCAGGCAGCGTCCTGGTGAATCTCCTCTGCACCCTCTCTAATCCAGGCAGCGTCTTGGTGAATCTCCTCTGCACCCTCTCTAATCCAGGCAGCGTCCTGGTGAATCTCCTCTGCACCCTCTCTAATCCAGGCAGCGTCCTGGTGAATCTCCTCTGCACCCTCTGTCAAGCTTCCACATAATGAGGTGACCAGAACTGAACAGAATACCTGAGTGTGGTCTAACCCGGGGTTTATAGAGCTGCAATATTATCTCAGGGCTCTTCAACTCAGTCCCTCAGCTAATGAAGGCCAATACACTGTATGCGTTCTTAACCACTCGATTGCGTCCCAACCCCTTCATTCTATTTGGACACCCCAGCCAACTGGACCCTCTCCCCTCCCCATACTGGCATCTGGATTTCAACCATTTCAGAGACTTGTACAGTACAGAAAAAGGCCCTTCGGCCCACACTGTGCACCTGAGCTAGTCCCATTTACCAGCGAGCAGGGTTCATTCACCCTTCGTACCCATTCACCCTTCGTACCCATTCACCCTTCGTACCCATTCACCAGAGTTTGTACCTTCTTCCCGTTTCCTCCGGGTGCTGCAGTTTTCTCCCACAGTGCAAACAACAATATTCCCAGTTCCCTTCTGTTTCTAAACACTCCCCTGGTTTGATCTCTCCAAGTGATCAAATCTTGACTCGCATCTCCAGCTGATCAAAACCATGCTTTCTCATAACCTGCGACACCACCATCTTAGTATCATCCACAATTGTACTAACCTTGTGCATTCCTGTCCAAGTTGCTTATGCACCACACCAATATCCACTCCGAGAATCAGCCCTCGGCTGTCGCCCTCTGCTTCCTAGCAATAAATTCAATCCATCATCTCCCCCCCCCAATCCACTCGGGAGGGTCAGCTGATATCATTCATAGAACACGACAGCACAGTCCAGGCCTGACAGCCCATAACCTTTCAACCTACTCTTAAGATCAATCTAACCCTCCCCGTCAATGTAGTCCATCCATGTGCCTATCTAGGAGTCTCTTAAAGGCCCTACCACCACCCCTGGAGCTGGAGGTGCCAGGATTGCAGACACAGAGGCTCTTGGGGAGCTGGGGAGAGTGGGAGGGGTTCATTGGGATTGAGGAGGGTCAGGAGTGAAGGACAGAGGGGGTTGAAGATGGACAGAAGGGGTTGAGGAGGGAAGGAGTAAAGGGACAGGGGAATGGGAGGATTGCAGAGAGATAGAGGGGGTCAGGATTGCAAAGGGACAGGTGAGCCCGACACACGGATAATTTGCTGGTAACACGGCTGGACTGCGCAGCGTCCAGGGTCTGTTTTGGGGGGTTGCCAACTGCTGTTTCTGATCTCTCCGCAGAGGCGTTTGTCGTTTGCCGGGGTTACGCACCTCCCCCTGGCTATGTGCCCAATATGTCCAACCCGCTCCTCGACCACTGCTACGGTAGGGAGGGGCGACGGGAGAGGGTCTTCGAGGTGGGAGTACTCTGCTGTGGGAGGGCCACGGAAGGAGTGGGGACGGGGCAGTGTCATGAGAGGGGTGGTAGGGTGTGGCCCTCGGTGCTGTGCTGAAGGACATTACTCGGGAGGGAAGGATTGCCACACTGTGGAAGGGGTGGCAGGGCCGCAGAGGGCAGTCAGTCATTGGTGTGTGCGCATGCCCAGTTGTCAGCTCTCCGCCTCGGGACCCCGCAGAGAAACCTGTACTGTGACCACCCTCCACACCTTCTCCGCTCGGGACTACCCTGCTTCCACAACAGGTTCACCTGTGCATTCTGTGGGCGGGAGGAGGCAGTGTACCACACGTGCATGTGAGAGGTTGCAGCCACTCTCGAGTTTCTCAAGGGGCTACTGCTGAGGTTCTGGCTGCACTTTAGTCCCACGCCCCTCAGTTCGGAGAATGAGGAGGATCTCCTGATGGGCTTGCTCCAAGATGGCCATTCGCGGGTCTAGGCGGTCAAAAGTGAAGGGTGTTACCCGGGCCAACTGCCTGCCCCCTTCCAAGGATATGTTCGTGCCTGGCTATCCTTGGGAGAGGGAGCACACTGTTGCAGTGGGGGTCTTGCATTATAGCCGGTAGTAACCATATTTTAATCTGAGTGTACTGACTGAATGTCTGCACCTTGTAAATAAACTTTTGTAGCTTTTAAAAGTAGCAGGGAGGAGGGATTAGTTGCTATGGTTCTCTACGTCAAGCCTGTAATGTGTGTTGAAGGATGTTATTCAGTAAACCCTCTCTTCCCCCCACCATTCCTCTGCAGATGTGGACTTCAACCAGCTGGAGGGTGCCAACAGGGTCATCGTGCCCTTCCTGGCCTGCGGTGACCTCAGTGCCTACGACTCCGACAAGACCTACCCCCTACAGGTAGGTACAGCCTTCCTCCAGCGTGAATTCCTCGTTCAGCTTCCCGAGCAGTGAGACTCTCTTCCCTACCCACTGACTGTCCATTTCCCTCCCCAACAGCTGAGACCAGCTCTTTGCTTTTGTTTTCTGACACCTTTCACGGTTATTAGTGTCGGTCCTGTTGAGGATTAGTGTGATGTGAGGTCTTGGTAAAAAGGGAGATGAGAGTAGACTCGTATGAGAAGCATTTGATGGCGCTGGGCCCCTGCACACTGGAATCGAGAAGAATTGAATGTTGCAAGGCCTCGATAGATTAGCTGTGGAGAGGATGTTTCCTATGATGGAGGTGTCTAATATCAGAGGAACATCCTTTTAGAATGGAGATGAGGAGGAATTTCACCACCACCCAGTTTTTTTTTGCACCATTCTCTAAACTAGAGCAGGGGTTCCCAACCTTTTTGATGCCATGGATCCCTACCATTAACTGGGAGGTCCATGGACTGTGGGTTAGGAACCCTGCTCTGCAGAGTGTCGTGTGTGAGAAGATGCCAGCAGATCAGCAGTTTCTGAGATACTCAAACCACCCCATCTGGCACCAGCAATCATTCCCCAGTCAAAGTTACTTGGATCACGTCTTCCCCATTCTGATGTTTGGTCTGAACCTCTTGGACCATGTCGGCATGCTTTGATGCATTGAGTTGCTGCTGCGTGATTGGCTGATTAGATATTTACATCAACGTACAGGTGTATCTAATAAACTGGCCACTGAGTATAGGTAGCAAGCGGAGAGAGTGAGTATAGAAAGTGTCCATTTGTTTAGGGAGCTGGCTGGGGGTGACCAATAATTCCTCGAATGAGGTTTGTCTAGCAGCGGATGGAGGAATTGGACCTGATTGAAGCACCCCACACCCCACCGTAGATGTGGAGGTGTTTCCACTGGTGGGAGAGTCTTGAACAAGGGGAACAGAGTCAGGAAATTGAGGTGGGCTGGGGGAGGTGCATAACAATGTCATCTCACAGAACTTCTGGGATTTTTCTACCCACGAGGAGGCTGGATTGTTGGGAAACTCGGGAATGTTTCAGACCAAGAACCATCTTCAGGACTCACTGGGAGGGAGGAAGATTCGAGGGCTGTAGCAGCTGAGGGTAGATTCCCGTTCTGCCGTCGGAGGTCGATGCTTGCGGTGGACGTGAGGGCCGGCGAAGCCACTGTATAAATCTGAGGAAGAAGGAGTCCCATTGCTGGCGGGGCCTCGGGGAGGGAAGCTTATTATGTTCTGTGTTTTCCGCCGAGCATCATGGGCATGCTGCATTTGTGCCAGAATGTGTAGTAACAGTTACAGGCTGCCCAGCACCTCGTGAGGGTATTGTTTGTTAATAGAAACACCACGTGGAATTTGAATTATATAGAACAGCAGGGTAAGCTAGGAGACAGGCCAATGCTCCTGCTCCTGTCCCTATTTATTTTCCACCCAGTTAGAAACAGTTTGCGGTGCCCATCACATTGCCTCAAGTAACCTCTGCCTTTCCTCCTCACTTCCTGCAGCTCGAGCCCGGCCAGGAATACACCTACACTCCCCCGGCACAGCCACCCATCCGACCTCCCTACCAGGAGGCCTGCTACCTCAAGAAGAACAACTTGCTGGCTGCCTGCCAGGCCCTCACGCCCGAGGACACCGTGACCAAAGCACCGGACAGCTTGTGTGTGACTGAGGACGGCCGACAGGGCCCCACGCCCGAGGACACCGAGACCAAAGCACCGGACAGCTTGTGTGTGACTGAGGACGGCCGACAGGGCCCCACGCCCGAGGACACCGAGACCAAAGCACCGGACAGCTTGTGTGTGACTGAGGACGGCCGACAGGGCCCCACGCCCGAGGACACTGAGACCAAAGCACCGGACAGCTTGTGTGTGACCGAGGAAGCATCTCCTCAGCATTTCATGACATAAATGGGGGGGGGGGGATTTACAGAGGTGTTCTCTGAGGCGTGGGGTGGGCTGTAGTTCTCCACTACCACAAAAATGTGACGCATAAATTAATGTTTATTAAAATACACAGTGGTGAACATCTTCACATCTATTTCTACAAACACACGGGCAGTTTCACAGACGGAAATCCCGACGATCTGCCCCCATCACCACTCTTCGCGTTCAACTGCCCTAATGCTGTGGGTGGGTCTGGTCTGCTGTCCGTGTTCATGGAAGCTTGTGTTAAATTAGCAGAGTCAAAATATATTTGTGGGCACACTTCACCCTCATCTCCACAGATCTGGCTCCCTGGGAAGGGGGTGGGAATGGAGACAGGCAACTATTTACAAGGATTGGAGAGCACCAGGTTGAGACCCTGGTGGCAGGAGAAGTGAAGAGGCCTGTGCAATTTTGTTAACCCACTCTCCTACCCCGGTCAGCTCAGTTACCCCGATTCTGCACAGAGAAAGGGCGGGGGGGGGGGGAAGGTTCCCTGTCTCTGTACAGGGTGAGGGGAAGTAGATAAGGAGAGGTTGGAGGATCTGGCTGTGCCCTGCAATCACCCTGAACAGCCAGGTGGGGGAAGTGCTCTGGGATCATGCTGTGATCTCCTCAGTCCCTCCACTCTTTCTAGGGGGAGGATGCAGATTTCCCTGCAGGTTACCGGTTGTAGGGACATCGTCAAGAGGAGAGTCCACACCTTTTGCCCTCCCTAGACCCTCGATCGGGAGGGAGGGAGAGGGAAAGGGGGAGATCCTCGACCACTCGTCCTGGCTGTGGTTACTTCTGCTCCCGGCGCCAGATGATGACCATGCCCCTAGTGTCGCTGGAGGCGAGCAGGCTCTCATCGCAGTTGAAGCTGACGTCCAGCACAGCCCCGCTGTGGCCCTGCAGTTTGTTGACGATGGCACGGGTGGCACGCTCCACGTCGAAGAAGTAGACACACATATCCTCACTGCCTGTGACTGTGGGCGAGAGTCAGGGCAAACCGAATAGTACCAGACTTTGAGACGCAGAGTGAAACCCCCTCTCACCATCCAATCACACTCTCCCAGGGTCAGACACAGAGTGAAACTCCCTCCACACTGTACCATCACACACTCCCGGGGTCAGACACAGAGTGAATCTCCCTCCACACCGTCCCATCACACACTCCCAGGGTCAGGCTGAGAGTGAATCTCCCTCCACACCGTCCCATCACACACTCCCACGGTCAGACAGAGACTGAATCTCCCTCCAGACCGTCCCATCACACACTCCCACGGTCAGACAGAGACTGAATCTCCCTCCAGACCGTCCCATCACACACTCCCGCGGTCAGACACAGAGTGAATCTCCCTCCACACTGTCCCATCACACACTCCTGGGGTCAGACAGAGAGTGAATCTCCCTCCACACCGTCCCATCACACACTCCCAGGGTCAGACTGAGAGTGAATCTCCCTCCACACTGTCCCATCACACACTCCCGGGGTCAGACACAGAGTGAATCTCCCTCTACACCGTCCCATCACACACTCCCGGGGTCAGACACAGAGTGAATCTCCCTCCACACCTTCCCATCACACACTCCCGGGGTCAGACACAGATTGAAGCTCCCTCCACACCGTCCCATCACACACTCCCGGGGTCAGACACAGAGTGAATCTCCCTCCACACTGTCCCATCACACACTCCCGGAGTCAGACACAGTGTGAATCTCCCTTCACACCGTCCCATCACAGACTCCCGGGGTCAGACACAGAGTGGAGCTGTTCTGATTGCGCTGGGAGAAATCGGGGAAAAACTACTTTATGAAGGTCTTGAATGGCTTGGAAATTGGTTTCCAACGTCCCTTGAACTTCTAAGTGAGCGGCTGGTTTAGAGTGGAAGCTTCGTTTGGAGTTTTTCTGCCAGTTTGGACAGGGTTCGTTTACGGCTTCGAACTGCGTAGCACTCTGCTGTGGTGGCTGGCAACTCGCCGTGAAGCAGTTTCGCTCCCAAAACCGGAGGCAAACGACGTTGTTTGTCCCCACTGACATCAGGGCAACCTCCTTCCATCTCTATCGTCGGGATTCTCGTTCGGTGTTGGAGCCGAACCTCGTTTGGGACGTCTCGACCTCTCACGGCCTGGAAGTTTCTACAGGACTAACGGAGCCTTTCCTGGCGTTGGAATTTCTGGCATTGGGCCAGCAAGGTACCGTCGAGTACAAACTTTTCCCGCCATTTACTCAACTCACTCCGAGACTTTATAACCAGCACCACCGTATCATTCTCGGTTCGGACACACAAGTAACATGCCGGACCAGTCTGCGGGGAGTCGCAGGCCTTCGGGGAGTTATGCAAAGGTGGCTGCCTCTCCGGCCTCGGACAACGCCCTGTTTCGGACGGTGAAAGTTGAACGCGGGGTGCAATGTATTTTGCGAACTGGAACTACCCTGGAAAAGTGCGCGGAGGCCATGGAGGACTTGTTGGGGAGAGATGGTGTTTTGGCCGCTGAGAAGGAGTTCGGGAAGGCGGTGTTTTACCTGAGGAATGATGAGTTGGTGCATCGGGCCCTCAGTAGAGGGATCACGGTGGAGAACATCTTTTTACAGATGGAGCTAGTGACAGCTCCCACACAACGCATCGTCCTCGGTCACGTACAGCCTTTCATCCCCAACGAGGACCTGCTTCCCGCATTGGCCCGCTTGGGGCAAGTACGGTCAGAGATAACTGCCATCAGGCACAAATTCAGGAGGCGCACCCTCCGGACCGTAATCTCTTTCCGGCGACAGGTATTCATGACACTGGAACGGAAGGATGAAGTTGAGGGCTGGTTTACTGTCCGGCACGGTGGGGTAGATTATCAGGTGTATTGGAGCTCTGAGCGCCCACGGTGCCATGCGTGCGGGGAGGTGGGGCACTTTCGGAGGGACTGTCCTAGCACCCGAAAACCCAGAGAGTCCACTTCGGGAACCAGTGCCCCAGCTACCTCTGCCCCTGATCCCATCCCTGCTCCAACACCTGTGCCGACCCCTGCTCCTGCCCCTGACCCTGTCTCTAACCCTGCCCCTATTCCTACGTCTGCTCCTATCCCTGTGGTTCAGGCGGGGGATCCTGGGGCTACGTGTGGGGAGGTTCAGGCGAGGGACGGGGTGGAGTCCAGGCGAGGCAAGAAAGCGAGGAAGAAGTCGAAACACGTGAAGAAGTCGGCCCCCGAGACCGCAGAGCTCACGCCCATTTGCCCTGAGGTGGAGGGGGAGACTCGGGGAAGCGTACAGTTGGACGGGGCGATAGGAGCGGAGAGTACCGCGCTGTCGGTGAATTCCGCACCTGTGTGCTCCTCCGGCTTGAAGAGGAGATGGGATTGTTCCCCCAAGAGGGCAGAGAATGTAGATGAGGGGGAGTCCCAGAAAGGGGTGGGGATCCAGGTGGGAGTTGTGTCTAACCCTGAATCCCCAGATGTAGACACCAGTCCTGGGGTGGGTGGTGTGGTTATGCATGAAGCTAGTGCTGGGCCTGTTTGCACGCCTAAAACAGACCTGGAGCCCTCCACCCAGGACTTAGCAGTCAGCGCCTCCCTGGAGGCAAATGTATTAAGTAGTACAGGTGGAGAGGAGACCAGGCTCTCTCACAGTCAGCATCAGGCTGCCAGTGAATCCACTGGGCCAGAGCTGCTGGGGTCCCCTTCATGCCTGTCTCCTGGGGAGGGTGATGTAACCTGCATGCCGACCCCATCAACTAATGGCCTGCAGGGAGTCCCTTGGGATTTTCCCTCCATCGTCGCAACTGTGGGTAAGACTGCTGCGACAGTGGAGCGGGAAGGTATGGGGGAGGTACCCACTGTGCAGTGTAGGTTACAGGGGCAGCCACCTTATATACCACCTGAGGAGGACGGTGGGGGATCTGTCTGCAGTGAGGGGTTGGAGGGGGATTCATTTGACAGCGAGACAATGGACATCCTCACCCCTCCAGAGAAGTCCCCATTGATACCTGTGGAGGAGATCAGAGAGTTTATTCACTCCTCCGTTGGTGCAAAGCATCGGCCTAAACTAGCCTCGCTTCGCTGGCCTAGCATGCTGAGGCTGGTGAAGTCCCTGAGGGTCATCCTCAGACGGAAGGGGAAGGGGAAGAGGAATGCTATGTCAGGGAATGACAGGCGGCAGCTGAAATCCTTCCTGGATGACCTGGTGCGGGACATCAGGATGAAAAGCAGCCTCGCTCCTTCGGGAGATGGTGGGTCACAGGGTAGCGATGGTAGCAGTCGGGCCCGGAAAGCAAAGGATATTCTCGGTTTTCTTCGGGAGAGTGCGGCTGAGGGCGCCATCGCTCTCAGTGGGAAGGGGACTGGTGCTGAGGCCTAGTATGCTCCCGACATGAAGCTTACCATAGCTAGTCTCAATGTAAATGGTAGCAGGGGCTCTCTCCGCAGATATAACAATCTCTCAGTCCTCAGGGACGGGAGATACGCGGTGGGTTTCCTGCAGAAAACCCATACCACCCCGGGGGACGAGTCCGCTTGGCTCCTGGAGTGGCAGGGCGGGGTCTACATGAGTCACCTTAGCTCCAACTCTAGTGGGGTGGCGATCCTGTTGGCCCCAACCTTCCGGCCAGAAATCGTAGGAGTCCAAGATGTTGTGCCCGGCCGTCTGCTCCACCTGGCTGTGCGCCTGGATGGTGTACCGTTACATTTTATCAACGTGTACGCTCCGAGGCGCGGGGTGATGCAGACGCGCCTATTCTGTCAGCTGTCCACCTTGCTGAGTTCCATCGACCCGGGGGACTGCGTCGTCCTCGGGGGAGACTTCAACTGTACCCTCGAGGTGGAGGACCGCTCGGGCCTCCAACGCGACCCGGCATCAGCGAAAAAGTTAAAGGAGCTAGTCGGCTCCTTTGACTTGGTGGACAGCTGGCGGAATCTTCACCCCGACTCTAGCGCCTTCTCCAGAAGATCGAGAGAGGGGGGTTCCCGGATAGACTGCCTGTATATCTCTCGGGCTTATGTCTCCCGCGTGTCGGCGTCCTCCATGCGGCCGGTGTCGTGCTCGGATCATCACCTTGTGTGGATGGAATTTACTCCTCTGCACCCTCGGGTGGGATCCGGGTATCGGCACTTTAACAACCGGCTGCTGGAGGACAGCCGATTCCGGGATTCATTCCGAGCGTTCTGGGCCGCCTGGAGACAGAGACGGAGAGAGTTCTGCTCCCTACGGCTGTGGTGGGATGTGGGCAAGGCCCACATCCGGTTTTTATGTCGGGAGTACACTAGGGGGTCGACAAAGAGGCGGGATTCTGAGATTGAGCGGCTTGAGAGAGCGTTGCTTGACCTGGAGACCCGTCTTGGTTCGACCGGTGGAGACCATCAAACGTGGCAGGAATACCAGGAGAAGAAGGACGCACTCAGGAATCTGCAGCTTCAGCAGTCCCGAGGTGCGTATGTGAGGTCGCGGATCCAAATGCTGCAAGATTTGGACCGCGGCTCACCCTTCGTTGGAGAAGTGGCGGGGAGTTCAAAAGCAGCTGGTGGAGCTATTGGCTGCTGATGGCTCCTCCATCACGGATCCTGACGAAATTATCGAAGAAGTCCGCACTTTCTATCGGTCCTTATTCTCACCGGATCCGTCAAATGCGGGGGCGTGCAGTGAGGTCTGGGAAGATTTGCCAAAGGTCAGCCCTGATGACGCAGCGCGTCTGGACGCCTCCCTGACTGGGGAGGAGCTGTCTGCTGCCCTTCGGCAACTCCGGAGGGGTAAATCCCCTGGCTTAGATGGTCTGAGTGTGGAGTTTTATCAGGCTTTTTGGGATGTCCTGGGGGTCGATTACAGCCTTGTTCTAGAGGAGAGCCTAGCCACCGGGGAATTGCCCCTCTCATGGCGGAGAGCTGTCGTGGTCCTGCTGCCCAAGAAGGGAGACCTTCGCCTGCTAAAGAACTGGCGCCCGGTCTCCCTCTTGTGCACGGACTACAAGATCTTCGCCCGGGCAATGGCCAACCGTCTTGGTTCAGTACTGAGACAGGTGATTCATCCTGACCAATCTTACACAGTCCCGGGCCGCTCCATCCAGGACAATGTCCACCTAGTACGGGACCTGATCCACCTGCACCAGGAGACTGGGACCCCGGCAGCGTTTCTTTCTCTTGACCAGGAGAAGGCGTTTGACCGGGTAGACCACAGTTTCCTGGTGGGCACTCTGCAGGCCTTTGGGCTCGGACCACACTTTGTGGCCCGAGTTCGGCTCCTCTACTCTGCCGCAGAGTGCCTTGTTAAGGTCAATGGATCACTGGCAGCACCCATTCCCTTCAGGAGAGGAGTACGTCAGGGATGCCCCATGTCCGGTCAATTGTACGCGATCTGTGTCGAGCCATTCCTGAGCCTCCTACGGCGAAGGCTGACAGGTCTGGTTCTGCGTGAACCGGACATGGAGGTCGTCCTCTCGCCTACGCCGATGATGTACTTCTCATGATGACAGATCCCAATGACCTGTTGAAGATGCACGAGTGCCAAGACATTTTCTCGGCAGCATCCTCCGCCAGGATCAACTGGGCGAAATGTTCCGGACTCTTAGTGGGTCAGTGGCAGGTGGACTCCCTGCCAGAGGAGATGAGAGCTTTTGAGTGGAGTACTCGGCGTCTCCTCTGTCTGGGAGTCTACCTGAGTCCTTCTGGGGAGACCTGGCTGGCGAACTGGCAGGACCTGGAGATGAAAGTCATGGCCCGGCTGGGGCGCTGGTCAGGCCTTCTCAGGGTGCTTTCCTATCGAGGCAGGGTGGTGGTCATAAACCAGCTGGTGGCCTCCATGTTGTGGTATCGGATGGTCACCTTGGCCCCTCCTGCCCCGTTTGTTGCAAGACTGCAGAGGAAATTAGTGTTCTTCTTCTGGGGCAACAGGAAACACTGGGTCTCTGCAGCGGTCTTGAGTCTCCCAGTGGGAGAGGGCGGACAGTCGCTGGTGTGCGTCCGAACGCAGCTGGCGGCTCTCCGCCTCAGGACTCTGCAGAGATTCCTGTACGCTGAGCACCCTCCCAGGTGGCACGTGTTGGCGACTTTCTTCCTCCAGAGGAGCTGCTGTCTTCATGAAGACATGCGGCTACCACCGGCGGGTGTCAGCCGTACTGCTTTGCGGAGTCTGCCCGGTTTCTATCAGGACCTACTGAGAGTCTGGAACATGGTCACCTCAGGCCGGGAATCCCCTCCTCAGGCGGAGGGCGGGGTCCTGGCCGGCCCTTGCCCTACCTCAGTGGCTGTCGGTGCGGCTCAGTTGTGTGGACCGACTCAGGCCGAGCTGCTTGTCGGGCCCAGACCCCGCAATCTTCTCCGGGAGCCGTGTCCGCACAACTTGAGCCGTCTCTCATCGATACCCACAGTCCCATTCAGGGATGCAAGTAGGAGGTATCTGTATGGGCTGCTACTCCACATCCTCCACTTCCTTGCCCTTGTCCACCGTCCCGAAACGCCATGGCGGTCGGTCCTTCCACCCAGAGGTGAGGAGGGTCCCCACTGGAAGTCCCTTTACGCCCGGGTTCTTCCCATGCACCTGGGGGATCTCGGCTGGAGGGTACTGCATAGGGCAGTGCCCTGCAATAAGTTTTTCAGTTTGTACATGGATCTCCCACCCGCATGCCACTTCTGCGGGCTGGAGGAAACCGTGAACCACATGTACATGGAGTGTGTGAGGCTGCAGCCTTTTTTTGCATATTTGCGTGGGCTGCTTCTCGCCTTCTGGCTGCATTTCAGTCCCACCCTGTTTATATATGGTCATCCAGTAAGGAAGGGGGCATGGAGGGATGAGGATGTCCCAGTCAATTTGCTCCTGGGGCGGGCGAAATCCGCCATCCGTGGGTCTTGGAAACGGGTGGCGGGAGGATCTCCCTGGGCAGACTGCCTGGCAATGTTTAGGGGGTATGTTCGTGCCCGGGTAACTATTGAAAAAGAACACGCGCGGTCCACAGCGGCCTTGGAGGAGTTTCGAGACCGTTGGGCTCCGCGGGGTATAAATGCCATCGTGGATAGGGATGGCAACATTCTGGTGTAATGTCTATTGTCTATTTGTAGTGCAGTAATTGTGTTTGCCACTGTTTTGTATATATTGTATAGCACCGATATTTGTAATAAAGGATTTTGTAATAGAAAAAAGGGGTCAGACAGAGAGTGAATCTCCCTGCACACTGTCCCATCACACACTCCCGGGGTCAGACACAGAGTGAATCACCCTCCACACCATCCCATCACACACTCCCAGGGTCAGACAGAGAGTGAATCTCCCTCCACACCGTCCAATCACACACTCCCGGGGTCAGACACAGAGTGAATCTCCCAACACACACTCCCGCGGTCAGACGGAGAGTGAATCTCACTCCACACTGTCCCATCACACACTCCCGGGGTCAGACACAGAGTGAACCTCCCTCCACACTGTCCCATCACATACTCCCGGGGTCAGACAGAGAGTGAATCTCCCTCCACACTGTCCCATCACACACTCCCGGGGTCAGACACAGAGTGAATCTCCCTCCACACTGTCCCATCACACACTCCCGGGGTCAGACACAGAGTGAAGCTCCCTCCACACTGTCCCATCACACACTCCCGGGGTCAGACAGAGTAAATCTCCCTCCAGACCGTCCAATCACACACTCCCGGGGTCAGACAGAGTGTGAATCTCCCTCCACACCGTCCCATCACACATTCCCGGGGTCCGACAGAGAGTGAATCTCCCTCCACACTGTCCCATCACACACTCCCAGGGTCAGACACAGAGTGAATCTCCTTCCACACCGTCCCATCACACACTCCCGGGGTCAGACAGAAAGTGAATCTCCCTCCACACCGTCCCATCACACACTCCCGGGGTCCGACAGAGAGTGAATCTCCCTCCACACTGTCCCATCACACACTCCCAGGGTCAGACAGAAAGTGAATCTCCCTCCACACCGTCCCATCACACACTCCCGGGGTCAGACAGAGAGTGAATCTCCCTCCACACTGTCCCATCTCACACTCCCGGGGTCAGACAGAGAGTGAATCTCCCTCCACACCGTCCCATCACACACTCCCAGGGTCAGACGGAGAGTGAATCTCCCTCCACACTGTCCCATCACACACTCCCGAGGTCAGACACAGAGTGAAACTCCCTCCACACCGTCCCATCACACACTCCCGGGGTCAGACACAGAGTGAATCTCCCTCCACACCGTCCCATCACACACTCCCGGGGTCCGACAGAGAGTGAATCTCCCTCCACACTGTCCCATCACACACTCCCAGGGTCAGACAGAAAGTGAATCTCCCTCCACACCGTCCCATCACACACTCCCGGGGTCAGACAGAGAGTGAATCTCCCTCCACACTGTCCCATCTCACACTCCCGGGGTCAGACAGAGAGTGAATCTCCCTCCACACCGTCCCATCACACACTCCCAGGGTCAGACGGAGAGTGAATCTCCCTCCACACTGTCCCATCACACACTCCCGAGGTCAGACACAGAGTGAAACTCCCTCCACACCGTCCCATCACACACTCCCGGGGTCAGACACAGAGTGAATCTCCCTCCACACCATCCCATCAGACACTCCCGGGGTCGGACACAGAGTGAATCTCCCTCCACACCGTCCCATCACACACTCCCGGGGTCGGACACAGAGTGAATCTCCCTCCACACCGTCCCATCACACACTCCCGGGGTCGGACACAGAGTGAATCTCCCTCCACACCGTACCATCACACACTCCCGGGGTCAGACAGAGAGTGAATCTCCCTCCACACCATCCCATCAGACACTCCCGGGGTCGGACACAGAGTGAAGCTCCCTCCACACCATCCCATCAGACACTCCCGGGGTCAGACACAGAGTGAATCTCCCTCCACACCATCCCATCAGACACTCCCGGGGTCGGACACAGAGTGAAGCTCCCTCTGCACCGTCACACCACCCACGTGGTGTCAGACTCCATTTCCCAGCTCAGACAGATGACTCACCGACACAGGCACCCTGTCTGAAGGACATGAGGGGGCAGAAGATGCTGCGGACGGGGTTGGAGCTGTGCTGGATCTCGAAGGTACGTTTCAGCTGCAGAGTTCCTTCGTTGTCCACCACCCTGGGGGGAGAGGAGAGTGAGCTGTGTGGGTGGGGGCAGTGGGAAAACACCGGCTCCCTTGTGCGCCCGGACCCCAGCCTCACCTGTAGAGCAGTAGTTTGTTGATGCAGGCGTTGACGAGCAGGGAGGGGTCTCGGGCCTCACGGCTGATCCAGGACCGGGCTGAGATGCTGGTGATGGGGCTGCCCTCGTTCACCACCAGGCGCTTGGCCTTGGTCAGCTTTCCTGTGTGGGGAAGACACGTCAGACAGGGAGCAGGAGGGGCGAGGGACACCCTGGGGTGCAGTGGGCTAGGGGCACTGTAGGGAGGGGCATCTGTTGGTGAGGGAAGCAGAGGGAGGGGAGTCGAGGAATCATCCCAGTTCTCTTACCTGTGGCCATGTCGAAGAGGAAAGAGAAGATGCTACCACGATCATCACCGGCCCACAGGATGCGTCCTGGAGCATCAAAGGACAGTGAAAGGACCCTCCCTGTCAGCTTGCTGGACCCCCCCTTCACCTTCTTCCCCGTCGAGATGTTCATCACGTGGACGTTCTGCTTGCTGTTACCCACCTGTGGCTCACAGGCAAGGAGGGGAGGGAGTGGAGTCCATGGACACAGGTCGAGAGAGAGAGAGAGATAAGCCTCCGTTAGTCCAATTCACATTGTGTGTCCTAACATCATACAGTGGGGTCCCTCTGTCTCTTAACACTACTACCATTCACGGTGAGTGTCCTACCCCTAGTGTATCGAGGTCCCCGTCATTCACTATGTGTGTCCTACCCCTAGTGTATCGAGGTCCCCGTCATTCACTATGTGTGTCCTACCCCTAGTGTATCGAGGTCCCCGTCATTCACTATGTGTGTCCTACCCTTGTGTATCCAGGTCCCCGTCATTCACTATGTGTGTCCTACCCCTAGTGTATCGAGGTCCCCGTCATTCACTATGTGTGTCCTACCCCTAGTGTATCGAGGTCCCCGTCATTCACTATGTGTGTCCTACCCCTAGTGTATCGAGGTCCCCGTCATTCACTATGTGTGTCCTACCCCTAGTGTATCGAGGTCCCCGTCATTCACTATGTGTGTCCTACCCCTAGTGTATCGAGGTCCCCGTCATTCACTATGTGTGTCCTACCCTAGTGTATCGAGGTCCCCATCATTCACTATGTGTGTCCTACCCCTAGTGTATCGAGATCCCCGTCATTCACAATGTGTGTCCTATCCCTAGTGTATCGAGGTCCCCGTCATTCACTATGTGTGTCCTACCCCTAGTGTATCGAGGTCCCCGTCATTCACAATGTGTGTCCTATCCCTAGTGTATCAAGGTGCCCGTCATTCACAATGTGTGTTCTACCCCTAGTGTATCGAGGTCCCCGTCATTCACTATGTGTGTCCTACCCCTAGTGTATCGAGGTCCCCGTCATTCACAATGTGTGTCCTACCCCTAGTGTATCGAGGTCCCCGTCATTCACAATGTCTGTCCTACCCCTAGTGTATCGAGGTCCCCGTCATTCACTATGTGTGTCCTACCCCTAGTGTATCGAGGTCCCCGTCATTCACTATGTGTGTCCTACCCCTAGTGTATCGAGGTCCCCGTCATTCACAATGTGTGTCCTACCCTTGTGTATCGAGGTCGCCGTCATTCACTATGTGTGTCCTACCCTTGTGTATCCAGGTCCCCGTCATTCACAATGTGTGTCCTACCCCTAGTGTATCGAGGTCCCCGTCATTCACTATGTGTGTCCTACCCCTAGTGTATCGAGGTCCCCGTCATTCACGATGTCTGTCCTACCCCTAGTGTATCGAGGTTGCCGTCATTCACTATGTGTGTCCTACCCTTGTGTATCCAGGTCCCCGTCATTCACTATGTGTGTCCTACCCCTAGTGTATCGAGGTCCCCGTCATTCACTATGTGTCTCCTATCCCTAGTGTATCGAGGTCCCCGTCATTCACTATGTGTGTCCTACCCCTAGTGTATCGAGGTCCCCGTCATTCACTATGTGTGTCCTACCCCTAGTGTATCGAGGTCCCCGTCATTCACTATGTGTGTCCTACCCTTGTGTATCCAGGTCCCCGTCATTCACTATGTGTGTCCTACCCCTAGTGTATCGAGGTCCCCGTCATTCACTATGTGTCTCCTATCCCTAGTGTATCGAGGTCCCCGTCATTCACTATGTGTGTCCTACCCCTAGTGTATCGAGGTCCCCGTCATTCACTATGTGTGTCCTACCCCTAGTGTATCGAGGTCCCCGTCATTCACTATGTGTGTCCTACCCCTAGTGTATCGAGGGCCCCGTCATTCACAATGTCTGTCCTACCCCTAGTGTATTGAGGTCCCCGTCATTCACTATGTGTGTCCTACCCTTGTGTATCCAGGTCCCCGTCATTCACTATGTGTGTCCTACCCCTAGTGTATCGAGGTCCCCGTCATTCACTATGTGTGTCCTACCCTTGTGTATCGAGGTCCCCGTCATTCACTATATGTGTCCTACCCCTAGTGTATCGAGGTCCCCGTCATTCACTATGTGTGTCCTACCCTAGTGTATCGAGGTCCCCGTCATTCACTATGTGTGTCCTACCCCTAGTGTATCGAGGTCCCCGTCATTCACTATGTGTGTCCTACCCTAGTGTATCGAGGTCCCCGTCATTCACAATGTGTGTCCTACCCTTGTGTATCAAGGTCCCCGTCATTCACTATGTGTGTCCTACCCCTAGTGTATCGAGGTCCCCGTCATTCACTATGTGTGTCCTACCCTCGTGTATCAAGGTCCCCGTCATTCACTATGTGTGTCCTATCCCTAGTGTATCGAGGTCCCCGTCATTCACTATCTGTGTCCTACCCCTAGTGTATCGAGGTCCCCGTCATTCACTATGTGTGTCCTACCCTTGTGTATCAAGGTCCCCGTCATTCACTATGTGTGTCCTACCCCTAGTGTATCGAGGTCCCCGTCATTCACTATGTGTGTCCTTCCCTTGTGTATCGAGGTCCCCGTCATTCACTATGTGTGTCCTACCCTTGTGTATCGAGGTCCCCGTCATTCACTATGTGTGTCCTATCCCTAGTGTATCGAGGTCCCCGTCATTCACTATGTGTGTCCTACCCCTAGTGTATCGAGGTCCCCGTCATTCACTATGTGTGTCCTACCCCTAGTGTATCGAGGTCCCCGTCATTCACTATGTGTGTCCTACCCCTAGTGTATCGAGGTCCCCGTCATTCACTATGTGTGTCCTACCCCTAGTGTATCGAGGTCCCCGTCATTCACTATGTGTGTCCTACCCCTAGTGTATCGAGGTCCCCGTCATTCACTATGTGTGTCCTACCACTAGTGTATCGAGGTCCCCGTCATTCACTATGTGTGTCCTACCCTAGTGTATCGAGGTCCCCGTCATTCACTATGTGTGTCCTACCCTCGTGTATCGAGGTCCCCGTCATTCACTATGTGTGTCCTACCCCTAGTGTATCGAGGTCCCCGTCATTCACTATGTGTGTCCTACCCCTAGTGTATCGAGGTCCCCGTCATTCACTATGTGTGTCCTACCCCTAGTGTATCGAGGTCCCCGTCATTCACTATGTGTGTCCTACCCTAGTGTATCGAGGTCCCCGTCATTCACTATGTGTGTCCTACCCCTAGTGTATCGAGGTCCCCGTCATTCACTATGTGTGTCCTACCCCTAGTGTATCGATGTCCCTGTCATTCACTATGTGTGTCCTATCCCTACTGTATCGAGGTCCCCGTCATTCACTATGTATGTCCTACCCCTAGTGTATCGAGGTCCCCGTCATTCACTATGTATGTCCTACCCCTAGTGTCTCGAGGTCCCCGTCTTTCACTATGTGTGTCCTACCCCTAGTGTATCGATGTCCCTGTCATTCACTATGTGTGTCCTACCCCTAGTGTATCGATGTCCCTGTCATTCACTATGTGTGTCCTACCCTAGTGTATCGATGTCCCTGTCATTCACTATGTGTGTCCTACCCCTAGTGTATCGATGTCCCTGTCATTCACTATGTGTGTCCTACCCCTAGTGTATCGATGTCCCGGTCATTCACTATGTGTGTCCTACCCTAGTGTATCGAGGTCCCGGTCATTCACTATGTGTGTCCTACCCCTAGTGTATCGAGGTCCCCGTCATTCACTATGTGTGTCCTACCCCTAGTGTATCGAGGTCCCCGTCATTCACTATGTGTGTCCTACCCCTAGTGTATCGAGGTCCCCGTCATTCACTATGTGTGTCCTACCCCTAGTGTATCGAGGTCCCCGTCATTCACTATGTGTGTCCTACCCTCGTGTATCGAGGTCCCCGTCATTCACAATGTGTGTCCTACCCCTAGTGTATCGAGGTCCCCGTCATTCACAATGTGTGTCCTACCCCTAGTGTATCGAGGTCCCCGTCATTCACTATGTGTGTCCTATCCCTAGTGTATCGAGGTCCCCGTCATTCACTATGTGTCCTACCCTTGTGTATCAAGGTCCCCGTCATTCACTATGTGTGTCCTACCCTTGTGTATCGAGGTCCCCGTCATTCACTATGTGTGTCCTACCCCTAGTGTATCGAGGTCCCCGTCATTCACTATGTGTGTCCTACCCCTAGTGTATCGAGGTCCCCGTCATTCACTATGTGTGTCCTACCCCTAGTGTATCGAGGTCCCCGTCATTCACTATGTGTGTCCTACCCCTAGTGTATCGAGGTCCCCGTCATTCACTATGTGTGTCCTACCCCTAGTGTATCAAGGTCCCCGTCTTTCACTATGTGTGTCCTACCCCTAGTGTATCGATGTCCCTGTCATTCACTATGTGTGTCCTACCCTAGTGTATCGATGTCCCTGTCATTCACTATGTGTGTCCTACCCCTAGTGTATCGATGTCCCGGTCATTCACTATGTGTGTCCTACCCTAGTGTATCGAGGTCCCGGTCATTCACTATGTGTGTCCTACCCTAGTGTATCGATGTCCCGGTCATTCACTATGTGTGTCCTACCCTTGTGTATCGAGGTCCCGGTCATTCACTATGTGTGTCCTACCCTAGTGTATCGCGGTCCCGGTCATTCACTATGTGTGTCCTACCCTAGTGTATCGAGGTCCCCGTCATTCACTATGTATGTCCTATCCCTAGTGTATCGAGGTCCCCGTCATTCACTATGTATGTCCTACCCTTGTGTATCGAGGTCCCTCTGTTCCTCAATTCTCCCTATCCCCACCATTCATGGTGTGTGTCCTTTCCTCAATACTCTCGAGTGTGTAGGTGTGTGCTGAGTATCGGCTCAGCCTTGATGAAGACGAGCGAGTCCATTGCCCCTGCTCTCTGGTGCAGTGGAGGGCGAGGCGAGGCCACTTACCACGGTCAGGTTGTTGTTCATGGGCTGAAAGGTGCAACACAGCAGCTCGGCGCCCTCGGGGTCCGGAATCTCACGGATGCACTTGCCGTCCTCGGTGGCCCAGATACGGACTGTGGCGTCGAGGGAGGTGCTGACGATGACGTCGTTGGAGAGGGACCAGGCGAAGTCAGTGACGCCACGAGAGTGCCCCCGCAGGGAGAGCAGCACTGATGGAGGGCTGGGCAACAGCTGGAAAATGGAGACCGTGCCGTCCAGGGAGCAGCAGGCCAGCCGGTTCCTGTCATCATTGGCAAACTGCACCTTGGGCACTGCGGGGAGAGGGAGACGGACAGGGTCAGGAATCCGCACCTCCCACTGCGGGGAGAGGGAGACGGACAGGGTCAGGAAACCGCACCTCCCACTGCGGGGAGAGGGAGACGGGCAGGGTCAGGAAACCTCACCTCCCACTGCGGGGAGAGGGAGACGGACAGGGTCAGGAAACCGCACCTCCCACTGCGGGGAGAGGGAGACGGACAGGGTCAGGAAACCTCACCTCCCACTGCGGGGAGAGGGAGACGGACAGGGTCAGGAATCCGCACCTCCCACTGCGGGGAGAGGGAGACGGACAGGGTCAGGAAACCGCACCTCCCACTGCGGGGAGAGGGAGACGGGCAGGGTCAGGAAACCGCTCCTCCCACTGCGGGGAGAGGGAGACGGACAGGGTCAGGAATCCGCACCTCCCACTGCGGGGAGAGGGAGACGGACAGGGTCAGGAAACCGCACCTCCCACTGCGGGGAGAGGGAGACGGGCAGGGTCAGGAAACCGCACCTCCCACTGCGGGGAGAGGGAGACGGACAGGGTCAGGAAACCGCTCCTCCCACTGCGGGGAGAGGGAGACGGGGAGGGTCAGGAAACCGCACCTTGGGCACTGCGGGGAGAGGGAGATGGGCAGGGTCAGGAAACTGCACCTTGGGCACTGCGGGGAGAGGGAGATGGGCAGGGTCAGGAAACTGCACCTTGGGCACTGCGGGGAGAGGGAGATGGGCAGGGTCAGGAAACTGCACCTTGGGCACTGCGGGGAGAGGGAGACGGGCAGAGTCAGGAAACCGCTCCTCCCACTGCGGGGAGAGGGAGACGGGCAGGGTCAGGAAACCGCTCCTCCCACTGCGGGGAGAGGGAGACGGACAGGGTCAGGAAACCGCACCTCCCACTGTGGGGAGAGGGAGATGGGCAGGGTCAGGAAACTGCACCTTGGGCACTGCGGGGAGAGGGAGACGGGCAGGGTCAGGAAACCGCACCTCCCACTGTGGGGAGAGGGAGACGGACAGGGTCAGGAAGCTGCACCTTGGGCACTGCGGGGAGAGGGAGATGGGCAGGGTCAGGAAACCGCACCTCCCACTGCGGGGAGAGGGAGACGGGCAGGGTCAGGAAACCGCACCTCCCACTGCGGGGAGAGGGAGACGGACAGGGTCAGGAAGCTGCACCTTGGGCACTGCGGGGAGAGGGAGATGGGCAGGGTCAGGAAACCGCACCTCCCACTGCGGGGAGAGGGAGACGGGCAGGGTCAGGAAGCCGCACCTTGGGCACTGCGGGGACAGGGAGATGAGCAGGGTCAGGAAGCCGCACCTTGGGCACTGCGGGGAGAGGGAGACGGACAGGGTCAGGAATCCGCACCTCCCACTGCGGGGAGAGGGAGACGGACAGGGTCAGGAAGCTGCACCTTGGGCACTGCGGGGAGAGGGAGATGGGCAGGGTCAGGAAACCGCACCTCCCACTGCGGGGAGAGGGAGACGGGCAGGGTCAGGAAACCGCACCTCCCACTGCGGGGAGAGGGAGACGGACAGGGTCAGGAAGCTGCACCTTGGGCACTGCGGGGAGAGGGAGATGGGCAGGGTCAGGAAACCGCACCTCCCACTGCGGGGAGAGGGAGACGGGCAGGGTCAGGAAGCCGCACCTTGGGCACTGCGGGGACAGGGAGATGAGCAGGGTCAGGAAGCCGCACCTTGGGCACTGCGGGGAGAGGGAGACGGGCAGGGTCAGGAATCCGCACCTCCCACTGCGGGGAGAGGGAGACGGACAGGGTCAGGAAGCTGCACCTTGGGCACTGCGGGGAGAGGGAGATGGGCAGGGTCAGGAAACCGCACCTCCCACTGCGGGGAGAGGGAGACGGGCAGGGTCAGGAAACCGCACCTCCCACTGCGGGGAGAGGGAGATGGGCAGGGTCAGGAAACCGCACCTCCCACTGCGGGGAGAGGGAGATGGGCAGGGTCAGGAAACGCACCTCCCACTGCGGGGAGAGGGAGACGGGCAGGGTCAGGAAACCGCACCTTGGGCACTGCGGGGAGAGGGAGATGGGCAGGGTCAGGAAACCGCACCTTGGGCACTGCGGGGAGAGGGAGATGGGCAGGGTCAGGAAACGCACCTCCCACTGCGGGGAGAGGGAGACGGGCAGGGTCAGGAAACCGCACCTTGGGCTCTGCGGGGAGAGGGAGATGGGCAGGGTCAGGAAACCGCACCTTGGGCACTGCGGGGAGAGGGAGATGGGCAGGGTCAGGAAACCGCACCTCCCACTGCGGGGAGAGAGAGACGGGCAGGGTCAGGAAACCGCACCTTGGGCACTGCGGGGAGAGGGAGACGGGCAGGGTCAGGAAACTGCACCTTGGGCACTGCGGGGAGAGGGAGATGGGCAGGGTCAGGAAACCGCACCTTGGGCACTGCGGGGAGAGGGAGACGGACAGGGTCAGGAATCCGCACCTCCCACTGCGGGGAGAGGGAGACGGACAGGGTCAGGAATCCGCACCTCCCACTGCGGGGAGAGGGAGACGGGCAGGGTCAGGACACCGCACCTCCCACTGCGGGGAGAGGGGGATGGGCAGGGTCAGGAAACTGCACCTTGGGCACTGCGGGGAGAGGGAGATGGGCAGGGTCAGGAAACCGCACCTCCCACTGCGGAGAGAGGGAGACGGACAGGGTCAGGAAACCGCACCTCCCACTGCGGGGAGAGGGAGACGGGCAGGGTCAGGACACCGCACCTTGGGCACTGCGGGGAGAGGGAGATGGGCAGGGTCAGGAAACCGCACCTCCCACTGCGGAGAGAGGGAGACGGACAGGGTCAGGAAACCGCACCTCCCACTGCGGGGAGAGGGAGACGGGCAGGGTCAGGACACCGCACCTCCCACTGCGGGGAGAGGGAGACGGGCAGGGTCAGGACACCGCACCTCCCACTGCGGGGAGAGGGAGATGAGCAGGGTCAGGAAACCGCACCTCCCACTGCGGGGAGAGAGAGACGAGCAGGGTCAGGAAACCGCACCTCCCACTGCGGGGAGAGAGAGACGAGCAGGGTCAGGAAACCGCACCTCCCACTGTGGGGAGAGGGAGACGGGCAGGGTCAGGAAACCGCACCTTGGGCACTGCGGGGAGAGGGAGACGGGCAGGGTCAGGAAACCGCACCTCCCACTGTGGGGAGAGGGAGACGGGCAGGGTCAGGAAGCCGCACCTCCCACTGTGGGGAGAGGGAGACAGGCAGGGTCAGGAAACCGCACCTCCCACTGCGGGGACAGGGAGATGAGCAGGGTCAGGAAGCCGCACCTTGGGCACTGCGGGGAGAGGGAGACGGGCAGGGTCAGGAAACCGCACCTCCCACTGCGGGGAGAGAGAGACGAGCAGGGTCAGGAAACCGCAGCTCCCACTGCGGGGAGAGGGAGACGGGCAGGGTCAGGAAACCGCACCTCCCACTGCGGGGAGAGGGAGATGAGCAGGGTCAGGAAACCGCACCTCCCACTGCGGGGAGAGAGAGACGAGCAGGGTCAGGAAACCGCTCCTCCCACTGCGGGGAGAGGGAGACGAGCAGGGTCAGGAAACCGCACCTCCCACTGCGGGGAGAGAGAGACGAGCAGGGTCAGGAAACCGCACCTCCCACTGCGGGGAGAGGGAGACGGGCAGGGTCAGGAAACCGCACCTTGGGCACTGCGGGGAGAGGGAGACGGGCAGGGTCAGGAAACCGCACCTTGGGCACTGCGGGGAGAGGGAGACGGGCAGGGTCAGGAAGCTGCACCTTGGGCACTGCGGGGAGAGGGAGATGGGCAGGGTCAGGAAGCCGCACCTTGGGCACTGCGGGGAGAGGGAGACGGGCAGGGTCAGGAAACCGCACCTCCCACTGCGGGGAGAGAGAGACGAGCAGGGTCAGGAAACCGCACCTCCCACTGCGGGGAGAGGGAGACGGGCAGGGTCAGGAAACTGCACCTCCCACTGCGGGGAGAGGGAGACGGGCAGGGTCAGGAAACGCACCTCCCACTGCGGGGAGAGGGAGACGGGCAGGGTCAGGAAACCGCACCTTGGGCACTGCGGGGAGAGGGAGACGGGCAGGGTCAGGAAACCGCACCTTGGGCACTGCGGGGAGAGGGAGACGGGCAGGGTCAGGAAGCCGCACCTCCCACTGTGGGGAGAGAGAGACGGGCAGAGTCAGGAAACCGCACCTCCCACTGCGGGGAGAGGGAGACGGGCAGGGTCAGGAAGCTGCACCTCCCAATGTGGGGAGAGAGAGACGGGCAGGGTCAGGAAACCGCACCTTGGGCACTGTGGGGAGAGGGAGACGGGCAGGGTCAGGAAGCCGCACCTTGGGCACCGCGGGGAGAGGGAGACGGGCAGGGTCAGGAAACCGCACCTCCCACTGCGGGGAGAGGGAGACGGGCAGAGTCAGGAAGCCGCACCTTGGGCACTGTGGGGAGAGGGAGACGGGCAGGGTCAGGAAACCGCACCTTGGGCACTGTGGGGAGAGGGAGATGGGCAGGGTCAGGAAACCGCACCTTGGGCACTGTGGGGAGAGGGAGACGGGCAGGGTCAGAAAGCTGCACCTCCCAATGTGGGGAGAGAGAGACGGGCAGGGTCAGAAAGCTGCACCTCCCACTGTGGGGAGAGGGAGACGGGCAGGGTCAGGAAACCGCACCTTGGGCACTGTGGGGAGAGGGAGACGGGCAGGGTCAGGAAACCGCACCTCCCACTGCGGGGAGAGGGAGACGGGCAGGGTCAGGAAACCGCACCTCCCAATGCGGGGAGAGGGAGACGGGCAGGGTCAGGAAACCGCACCTCCCACTGCGGGGAGAGGGAGACGGGCAGGGTCAGGAAACCGCACCTCCCACTGCGGGGAGAGGGAGACGGGCAGGGTCAGGAAACCGCACCTTGGGCACTGCGGGGAGAGGGAGACGGGCAGGGTCAGGAAGCCGCACCTCCCACTGTGGGGAGAGAGAGACGGGCAGAGTCAGGAAACCGCACCTCCCACTGCGGGGAGAGGGAGACGGGCAGGGTCAGGAAGCTGCACCTCCCAATGTGGGGAGAGAGAGACGGGCAGGGTCAGGAAACCGCACCTTGGGCACTGTGGGGAGAGGGAGACGGGCAGGGTCAGGAAGCCGCACCTTGGGCACCGCGGGGAGAGGGAGACGGGCAGGGTCAGGAAACCGCACCTCCCACTGCGGGGAGAGGGAGACGGGCAGAGTCAGGAAGCCGCACCTTGGGCACTGTGGGGAGAGGGAGACGGGCAGGGTCAGGAAACCGCACCTTGGGCACTGTGGGGAGAGGGAGATGGGCAGGGTCAGGAAACCGCACCTTGGGCACTGTGGGGAGAGGGAGACGGGCAGGGTCAGAAAGCTGCACCTCCCACTGTGGGGAGAGAGAGACGGGCAGGGTCAGAAAGCTGCACCTCCCACTGTGGGGAGAGGGAGACGGGCAGGGTCAGGAAACCGCACCTTGGGCACTGTGGGGAGAGGGAGACGGGCAGGGTCAGGAAACCGCACCTCCCACTGCGGGGAGAGGGAGACGGGCAGGGTCAGGAAACCGCACCTCCCAATGCGGGGAG
Organism: Hypanus sabinus; assembly: GCF_030144855.1. Taxonomy (NCBI): domain Eukaryota; kingdom Metazoa; phylum Chordata; class Chondrichthyes; order Myliobatiformes; family Dasyatidae; genus Hypanus; species Hypanus sabinus. Next base: position 28,399,767 of record NC_082729.1, on the reverse strand, counting down.
AGGGAGACGGGCAGGGTCAGGAAACCGCACCTCCCACTGCGGGGAGAGGGAGACGGGCAGGGTCAGGAAACCGCACCTCCCACTGCGGGGAGAGGGAGACGGGCAGGGTCAGGAAGCTGCACCTTGGGCACTGCGGGGAGAGGGAGACGGGCAGGGTCAGGAAACCGCACCTCCCAATGCGGGGAGAGGGAGACGGGGAGGGTCAGGAAACCGCACCTCCCACTGCGGGGAGAGGGAGACGGGCAGGGTCAGGAAACCGCACCTTGGGCACTGCGGGGAGAGGGAGACGGGCAGGGTCAGGAAACCGCACCTCCCAATGCGGGGAGAGGGAGACGGGCAGGGTCAGGAAACCGCACCTTGGGCACTGTGGGGAGAGGGAGATGGGCAGGGTCAGGAAACCGCACCTTGGGCACTGTGGGGAGAGGGAGACGGGCAGGGTCAGAAAGCTGCACCTCCCACTGTGGGGAGAGAGAGACGGGCATGGTCAGAAAGCTGCACCTCCCACTGTGGGGAGAGGGAGACGGGCAGGGTCAGGAAACCGCACCTTGGGCACTGTGGGGAGAGGGAGACGGGCAGGGTCAGGAAACCGCACCTCCCACTGCGGGGAGAGGGAGACGGGCAGGGTCAGGAAACAGCACCTCCCAATGCGGGGAGAGGGAGACGGGCAGGGTCAGGAAACCGCACCTCCCACTGCGGGGAGAGGGAGACGGGCAGGGTCAGGAAACCGCACCTCCCACTGCGGGGAGAGGGAGACGGGCAGGGTCAGGAAACCGCACCTTGGGCACTGCGGGGAGAGGGAGATGGGCAGGGTCAGGAAACCGCACCTTGGGCACTGCGGGGAGAGGGAGACGGGCAGGGTCAGGAAGCCGCACCTCCCACTGTGGGGAGAGAGAGACGGGCAGGGTCAGGAAACCGCACCTCCCACTGCGGGGAGAGGGAGACGGGCAGGGTCAGGAAACCGCACCTTGGGCACTGCGGGGAGAGGGGGACGGGCAGGGTCAGGAAGCCGCACCTTGGGCACTGCGGGGAGAGGGAGACGGGCAGGGTCAGGAAACCGCACCTCCCACTGCGGGGAGATGGAGACAGGCAGGGTCAGGAGACCGCACCTCCCACTGCGGGGAGATGGAGACGGGCAGGGTCAGGAAGCCGCACCTTGGGCACTGCGGGGAGAGGGAGACGGGCAGGGTCAGGAAGCCGCACCTCCCACTGCGGGGAGAGGGAGACGGGCAGGGTCAGGAAACCGCACCTCCCACTGCGGGGAGAGAGAGACGGGCAGGGTCAGGAAGCCGCACCTTGGGCACTGCGGGGAGATGGAGATGGGCAGGGTCAGGAAACCGCACCTCCCACTGCGGGGAGAGAGAGACGGGCAGGGTCAGGAAGCCGCAGCTTGGGCACTGCGGGGAGAGGGAGATGGGCAGGGTCAGGAAGCTGCCACAAGGGGCAGACAGAACAGTTACAGAGGGAGACGGGCAGGGTCAGGAATCTCAAGGGACGGACAGAACAGTTGTAGACGGAGACAGGCAGGGTCACGGGGAGGGATGGGGAACATGTGGAATGAAGGGTCTCGGCCCGAAACGTCGACTGTACTTCTCCCTATAGATGCTGCCTGGCCTGCTGCGTTCCACCAGCATTTTGTGTGTGTGGAACTATTAATTGCCTAACGTTTCACAACTAATATTACTAGATTTCCTTCAGCTTGAGTTGGTAGCGAGGAAAGAAAATGCAATGTTAATATACATTTTGGGATGATTAGAATATAAAAGCAAGGATAGAATGCTGAAACGTTATAAGGCATTGGTCAGACTGCACTTGGGAGTACTGTGAGCAGTTTTGGGTTCCTGATCTAAAAACAGATATGCTGAAGAGGGTCCAGAAGAATTATCCCAGGAATGAAAGGGTTAACATGAGGAGCTGTTGACTCTGGGCCTGTCCCCACTGGAGTTTAGAGGACTGGGGGGAGGGGCGGGGAAATCTCATTGAAACCTATCAAATGTTGAAAGGCCTAGATAGAGTGCCTGTGGAGTGGATGTTTCCTATGGTGGGGTAATCTCGGACCAAGACAGCACAGCTTCAGAACACAAGGGTGTCCCTTTAGAATAGAGATGAGGAGGAATTTCTTTAGCCAGAGGGTGGTGAATCTGTGGAATTCATTGCCATTGACACATGTGGAGATCAAATTATTTAAAGCAGAGGTTGATAGGTTCCTGATTACTAAAGGAGTCAGGTTGCAGGGAGAAGGCAGGAGAATGGGGTTGAAAGGGATAATAAATCAGCCATGGCTGAATCACAGCAGACTCGATGGGCTGAATGGCCTAATTCTGCTTCTATGGTGAGGCAGCTGCATAGGGGCAGGGTACCAGGACAACTACAACCCTTCCCTGTCCCCACTCACCAGCCTGGTCGACGTGCTGATCGAAGACGTGGTACATGCCAGCGAAGGCGTAGTTCTCGCTCAGGGTGGTGTCACCAGCCATGGCACGGCTTGCCTCCGCCGCGCACGTGGGCACCAGACTGCCTGGGGGCCTGCAGGGGATAGAGGGCAGTCACAAACTCTCCCACACCTCCTACCACCCGCTCCCCACCCAGGGGAGAGAGAGGGGGCAGTCGTAACTCGTCTCCGCTTCTCCGCCCTCTGGCACAGAGAGCCTCCAGTCCCTGACAAGACATTGCCCCTCCCCACTCACCCCTCTATTGCTCAGCGTGACCCAGTCACACTCACCGCGCACGCCCACACACGCACCCAGAAGCTGGGATCGAGCGGGTCTACGCGAGCAGCACACGCGGGAGCCAGGAACTCACTTCTCCTCGTACACCACGCGGTTCATCTGGGCCTGCAGCTGGTAGGAGCCCCTGCTGACCGAGCGCCGGTGGCCCCGGGAGCCCTGTGTGCGCAGCTCGTCCTCGAAGTCCTGCGGGAAGACATGGTTCGAGAAGGCTGAGCGGTGGGGTGGAGACAGGACGGGTTAAAATCGCAAGCGAGTGACGGACTCGCTCTCAAAATAAAACCCTGCATCCGACATTCCAGCCTAGTGCTTGTGGGCTTCTGGAGGCCAATCATCCCACTGAGATGATGCTAGCCCCTCCAGCACTGCTGTGCTATCTCCCCCCATAGCTCTGCTGGACATCCCCGAGGTGTCTGTCCCTCTTGCAGGTTTCAGTCCAAAACCCATGCCCCCACCCGCACACCTGGAAATTCACCGCCTGTTGTAGGCACATCCTCTCCCGCCTTTACCTCAGCCTCTATACGATCACACTGCATTTTAAATCTCTTATCCCATTATCCACTTCCCCCAAAGAGGGAGCCTCCCTCCCTCCCCCCGCCTGACACAATCGTCTCTGCTCTCTTCCTCCTTTCTCTTCCCTCCCTCCTCCTCCCCTCACCCCTCTTCTCCCCTCCCAAGTCCTGAATATCTTCTGCCAGGGAAGGAGACCGGTTTGAGGACCGTTACCTCCATGCGGTCGAGAGTGGTGCGGCTGCTGCGGACGCTGTTGCTGTGGGCGCGGAAGCTGCTCTGCTCGGACAGGGCTCCGTAGCGCTGGGCGAGGAGGAGGCTGCGCAGTCTCAGGTACTGATGGCGCAGCAGGGGGTTGTAGCCGCCCTTGGCATTCTCCCGCAGCAGCTGACTGCGCCGCCGGATGTACTGGGTGCGGAACTGCGGGAAGTTGGAGGTTCGGTAGGCGTTGTACCTGGTGAGAAGACCGCAGTGAGAACAGACCGGCAGGAGCGGGACATGGGCTGAGGGGAGTCGTGGAGGAGACGAGACGAGGACAGGCAAGGGTGTTGGAGGTTTCAGAGGAAGAGGGGAGGCAAGATGTGGGGATGAGTGATGAGATGGGTGGGGTGGATGGTAGACTGGTTTAGACCAAAGATGCTTGAGGCTGAGGGGTGAAAACGGGAGACGGAGGTGGAAAAGTTAAATCAGGGTGGTGGCGTGTTGACGGAGAGGGAGGGGGTAAAAAATGTGCAGCATAACAGCACCCCCGCCCCACCACCTTCTGTCTGTATAAAAAGGGATTTATTTCTCTGTTCACAAGCTGACAGACGTCGGCCTGTTCTCCTCGTGCACAAGTAAGTGGAGTGTGATTGAGGAACGATACCGATGAGAGATGACAGGGTGGGAAGCTGGAGAAAGGAGGAGCCCCTGGGCGTGAGCGGTGTGGGCGAATGTGCTTGCCTACCTGGCATCTACGGCGAGAACCTGCTGCCAGACTGCTGCCATCCCACAGGCACTGGGCGTCCGTCAGGGAGAGGTGGGATCACACGTCCCTCTGCGGAGACAGAGAAAGGAACGGGTGATGAACCGGGTGGCAGCGGGGAGAGGATCAATGGGGCAAGGCAGATTAATTGTTCAGCATAAACTAGATGGGCTGAAGGGCCCAATTTTACTCCATGTCTTACAGTCTTCTGGTCTAAGACTGCAATCCAACACCAACACCAGTCTCTAAAGGTCTTTCCCCATTGGATTAACGTCCCTAACTTTCTCCCAGTTCTGTTCAGAGGAGTTACATCCCCCCCCCCTTGTAAGACCCCAGGATGTTTTTCACTGTCCATTCAGATCAGATTCAGGTAGAATAAGGCATCTGCCCGGGGGCTGGGGAACTCCTCCACCACCTTTTGCCCCCTTCCCTTCCAATCCTGATGAACCACTTCAGCCCAAACGTCGACTGTTCATTTCCCTGACTAAAACTGTTGTCTGCAGAATCTCTTATGTCAGGGACAGTGTTGCGGTTGCCCATGCATTCTCCATTACGGTCACGTGCATCCCGGATCAGCCCTCACTATGAGAACGTTGGGCTCAGTGATCGCCCACAACTGCCACTGCAAAGCGTCAACGATGTAGATGATGTTAGAAAACAACCGTTATTCTCAGAATCAGACTTCTGTGATGTGAAATTTGTTGTTTTCCAGCAGCAGGTTAGAGCACCCTTTGTGATCTGGTACATGGGAGCCTCCACACCAAGCATTGATACAACCCGTCAGAATGCCCTCCACTGCACATCTGTGGAGCATCTGGTGACATAACAAACCTCCTCAAGCTCCCAACAACATAGAGACAATGAACTCAAGTCTTAACATGGACGTATGAAGCTCTGCCCTCCCCCAATGAAATGTGACAGAAAGCCCACGTGCGTTACTGCAGCAACATAAATGGTCAAACACAGTCCGATATCAAAGTTCAAGGTATATGTCACCATATGTAACCCTGAGATTCATTTTCTTGCAGGTGTTCATAGCAGAAATACAATAGAACAATGAAATTCAACACACAAGGGCTGTCATGTGGGGTGGGGTAGCTTACTTGCTGGTCAAAAGCTGCTTCCACCGTGTCGGTCAATGATAGGCTAGTTTGAAAGTTGCGACTGCTCTTTCCCATCTTGTGTGTCACGGCACCTATTTCCGGTTCCGGGCATGTCGGGGGTACAAGAAAAGCACGTGCGGGAGACTCGGCTCCTTTCTTCCATCCCTGGGGCACGCTTCAGGCCGAAGGACCATCGAGAAACAGCACTGCAGACATAGAACCCCACCCCAACTGGTGTTTGTTAAGTAATCATTTGTAATGTGCTTAATTCTGCAGTCTTCCAATTTGGGGAGAGTGGTGATCAAAAACGGAAGGGGCAAGTGCTAGAACCACTCAGCACTGTGTGGACACTTTCCTCTTATTGAGGGCCTCTGACCTGAAACATTAACTGTTCCTATTTGCGTGGATGCTGCCCAACCTGATAAGTCTTTCACTGTTTGTTTTCCGTTCAAAGTTGGATCACTGTATTGTGTTCAGTTCTGGCTACCTCATTTTAGGAAGGATGTGGAAACTTCAGAGGGAGCAGAGGAGATTGAGGAGGCGCGGTAGTATAGTTTACAGCACAGGGTTCAATTCCCACCGCTGCCTGTACGGAGTTTGTACGTTCTCCCCGTGATCATGTGGGTTTCCTCCCACGGTCTAAGGACGTACCGGTTGGTCGTAGATTGGCCCGCAATTAGGACCATATTCTAAAGACGTGCAGATCTGTAGTTAAATTGGTCACATGGGCTGGCTCACTTGGCTGTTACTGTGTTGTATTGCAAAATAAATTAACTGGATTAAAGAACGTGCCTCTTATTAGAAACGGTTGAGTAAGCCCAGGCTTGTCTTTTGCAACGAAGGATGCCAAGAGGCAACTTGACAGAGAGTGTGCAAGGTTATGAAAGACAGATGGAGTGAACAGCCAGCACCTTAGCACCACAGGAGAGAGGAGGGAAGTTTAGGGGAGACGTCAGAAGTAGTTTTTTTCAATATAAATACAGAAATTGATGGGTGTGTGGAACACAGCCAGGGCTGGTGATACATTACAGACACAAACCCAGCACGGTAGCCTGGTGCTTTGTGGTGCAGGCAATCCAGTTTCAATTCCCACCGCAGCCTGGAAGGAGTTGGAATGTTTTCCCAGTAACCGTGTGGGTTTCCTCCGGGTGTTCCAGTTTCCTCCCACAGTCCAAGGACATTCCAGTTGGGAGGTTAATTGGTCATTGTAAATTGTCCTGTGATGGGACGAGGATTAAATCAGATGATTGCTGGGTGGCACAACCGGAAGGCCAGAATGGCCTACTCCACACTTGAATAAATAAGAACCAGGGGCTGGAGACGGCCGCCCAGCGTGTTCAGCCTCCTCAGCTGCTCAGCATGACTAAGGGTCACCAACTCACCCTTTCCCCAGAACCCTCAATTCCCCTGCTGTACAAATAACAATCTGTCTAACTGTGTCTTAAATCTATTTAGTGAGGCTACCTCTGCTGTTTCCCTGGGCAGAGAATTCCACAGGTTCACTACTCTCTGGGAAAAGCATCCCCGTCTCCGTCCTAATCTACTCCCCTGAAATCTTGAGTCCCCTAGTTCTAGTTTCACTCACCGGTAGTAATCTGCCTTGATCTTATCTATCCCTTTTGTAATTTTATACATTTCTATAAGATCCCTTCTTGTTGTTGTCAATTCTAATGAAGACTGTCCCAGGTGACTTGATTTCTCCTCACAGACTAATCCCCTCATCAACCTGGGGAATCTGCTCTGTACCTCCTCCAAAACCAGAACATCTTCCCTCATGCAGCTAAGAGGCTCTTAGATGGGCACATGGAGGAAAGAAATATTAAAACGAGAGATTCTGCAGATGTTGGAAATCCAGAGAGAGATAGAGAGACACACACACACACGAGCTCAGCAGGTCAAGCAGCTTCTACGGAGAGGAATAAACAGTCAATGTTTTGGGCCCGGACCTTTCACCGGGACTGGAAAGGAAGTGGGTAGAAGCTGGAATAAACTGGGAGGAGTATGAGCTGGAAGGGGATAGGTGAGAGGGAAGGTGGTCGGGTAAGGGAGAGGAATGCAGTGAGAAGCTGGAAAGGATAAAGGGCCGAAGAGGAAAGAATCTAACAGGACAGGAGAGTGGACCATGGAAGAAAGGGGAGGGGTAAGTCAGTCAGGAGAGGAAGGAGAAGGCATCTCATCCAAAGCATCGACTGTTTATTCCCCTCCATAGATGCTGCTGGCCTTGCTGAGTCCCTTCAGCGTTTTCTGAAATAACGTCAGTCACGTCTGTGTTTAAAATGCAATGATTGAGTCACTTGATAGTTGGCAAGAAATAAGCAGAACCGCTTTGCTCACTGCATTTTCAAGCATTTACGCTTGGAGATGCAGAAACAGCCAGAAGTGAAAATGATTTGATTTCACAATTTCAAGTTAGGGACGACGAATAATTCTTGAATGTTACAATGAAAGTAGATCAGGAGGATGTGATCGTAGGTAGCATTGTTTGAAGTCAGTCCGTTACTTGCACTAGGTGTCAACACTGATTTTGTTTGTTTACAGTTAATCAGAAGTACACAGCAGTGTTTACTGGATGAATTCCTCTGTCAATAACTATTAGGGACTAATACAGTTTTATAGTACTGTAGTAGAACTGGCAGCACGATAATCTGTTCTGTATTTCATTTAAAAACATAATTTGTTATTCAGTTGGAAGTTTATCTTTTTCATATTTTATTAAACTAGTTCCATGAAACCTCAGCTAATTGGGCCAAAATGCACCAGTCCTGATGAGTCCCCCTGTATTCTGGCTGCAATTTTTTGTATCGCTCTGTACTGCTGATGCATTTCAGGACACACGTCAGTGATGCATTTGCTCCTCCGATTCCCACTGACGATTGGGGGACCTGTACACACATGTAGTATACACAAAGTGCCTTGCTCTGAGGTGCTGCCGCAAAACAACAAATTCCCCAACGTATTCCCAGCGGCCACTTTATGAGGCACACCTGCTCGAGAATGCAAATATATATTCAGCAACTCAATGCACAGAAGCATGAAGACATGGTCAAAAGGTTCAGACCAAACATCAGAATGGTGAAGAAATGTGATCTAAGTGACTTTGACTGGGGAATGATTGCTGGTGCCAGATGGGGTGGTTTGAGTATCTCAGAAACTGCTGATCTCCTGGGATTTTCACACAACAGTCTCTAGAGTTTACAGAAAATGGTGCAAAAAAACTAAGAACATCGAGTGAGCTGTAATTCTTTGGGTGAAAACACTGTGTTAATGAGAGAGGTCAGAGGGGAACAGCCAGACTGGTTCAAGCTGACAGGAAGGTGACAGTAACTCAAACAACCACACGTTACAACAGTGGGGTGCAGAAGAGCATCTCTGAACGCACGATACATTAAACTTTGAAGTGGATGATCTACAACAGCAGAAGACCACTCCTGTACCTAATAGAGTGGCCACTGGGTGTGTGCCAGTGATGACTCTCCTCACAGACGCCGCTCGATGGCAGAGTTCCTCCAGCGGGTTGATCTCTACCCTCTCTGGTTACTCTGTCATTTCCTCTGTCACTGTTTCAGTTGTGGATGGGAGGGTAGAAATCAATGAAAGCATTGGTTCAGACACGGCTGCAGAGAATCTCCACTCAAACCCAGTAACAGCTTGCAAAGCCAGCAACTTTTCACCGAGTAGCTATGTATGACACAGCAAAAAATGCCACATTACTTCCGAGGAGGGGTTGTTTACTTTGAAACACAGAGCACTCAGCATCCCCAATTTAACCCTGACCTCATCACAGGGCAATCACCGGTACGTGCTTGGGCTGTGGGAGGAAACCCCCACATTCCATGGGGAAGAAATACTGAGACACCCCCCCCCCCCCCCACACACACACTGGGTCTGACAGTGCCAGAGGAGAGAGGGCAGCAGGGTTTTAGGAGAGAATTCTGGTGCTGGGAGAAGGGGGGTGGGGAGTGCGGGGAGACTAGTAAAACACAGCCACAGGGTGGGGTGGGGGCCTTTAGTGTTTGCAGCAAGGAGGGTGCGGCTGAAGAGCTGCAGCAGGAACAAGTGAGGGTGGGTATGTCATTCAAGTGACGGAGGAAGGTGGAGGAGGGGAGAGGGGGAAGAGGCAGCTCAGACAGGATTCACTGGTATCGAGTGGGTCCAGGGCAAGTCCAGGAGAATGAAAAGGGTTACTGTATGAGGAGTGTTTGATGGCTCTGGGCCTGTACTCACTGCTCAGAAGAATAAGGGGGGCATCTCAGTGAAACCTATCGAATATAGAAAGGGCAAACATGAGGAAATCTGGAGATGCTGGAAATTCAAACAACACACAGAAAATGCTGGTGGAACGCAGCAGGCCAGGCAGCATCTATAGGGAGAAGCACTGTCAACGTTTCGGGCCGAGTACCTTCCTCAGAACCATAGAGTAGATGTGAAGAGGCTGTTTCCAGGCGTGAGGGAGTCTAGGACCAGAGGACATAGCCGCGGAATAGAGGGACGTCCATTTAGAAGCGAGATGAGGAGGAATTTCTTCAGCCAGATGATGGTTAATCCGTGAATTCATTGCCAAAGTGGGGGCCAAGTCATTGGGTTCATTTAAAGCAGAGGTTGAGAGGTTCTTGATTAGTCAGGGCAAAGATTACTGAGTGAAGGCAGGAGAATGATGTTGAGAGGGGTAATAAATCAACCATGACGTAACAGCAGAGAAGACGTGATGGGCTGAAAACTTAAGGTTCTGCTCCGAGGTGTTATGGAGGGTGGGGGGTGGGTGAGGGGTAGGTGAGTGACAGAAGCCAACAAGCACTGGAGTGATTGGGTAAGTTCAGGGAGCACTCAGATGGAGCGGCTTCTGTGGAGTTCAGAAGTTTGTTTTTTATAAAAGCATATTGTTTACAATCGCAAGACCCTGCTGGACGTTAAGAACTCGACGGTCTGCAGGTCAGTGAGCAGCTCGTTGGAGAAACTGAAGGAGGTCTGCGGTCCAAGCGACCATCACAGTCGCTCTTCATGTGACTGCAAGAGCCTGTTGGACACTGGTGGTGTGGAACGCCGCAAGCTGGTTTTTATTGGCAAACCGCGGGAGGGAGCTGTGTGGCCCTGGTCGGAGCGAGGACTGGGCATCCAGTTACGGTGCCTCTTTTTTGCAGCCGCCCAGGGGGTGATGTGGCACAGCATTCAGGCTGGGTCAGTGTTCACTCGGCAGAAAACAAGCCGGACTGTGTTCAACTGCAGACTGCCGCAACACTCAGGGACTCAGGGACTTGGACTACTTGTGACTGTTATTTTACTCGTATCCTTGTGCTGGGTGTGACTGTTGGTACTGTGTCTTGCACCTCAGCCCCTGCAGTTTCGCTGCTTCCTGGGGCTGTATTCATGTTTGGGTGAACGACAATTCAACTTGAACTTGAGCTGCTGGAGGAATGTCACAGCGAGAGAACAAAAGGATTTGAAAAGAATCTTTAAAGAAGCTGCCGCTGGTGAGGATCAAGAGGGAGAGCAAGCAAAAGATCTGCAATTCGACCCCACGTCCACCACTTCCACTGGCAGCTCGTTCCACACCCTCTGAGTGAAGAAGTTCCCCCCCCCCACCCCGTTTCCCTTAAACATTTCCCCTTTCATCCTTAATACACGTAGCCTCACCCAACCTCAGTGGAAAAGGCCTGCTTGCATTTACCCTATCTATACCCCTCATACCCCTCCTACAGTCCAGCCAGTAAGTCCTAACGCATTCAACCTTTCCCTCCAATCCCGGCTTGACCACTAGTCACTGAAACACCCCGCTGCGGGTACATTAGGTCAGTAGCAATGGGCATCGCGGCGAGAAACTTGAGCTCCGCCACAGCTCCGGCAATTGATTGACAGGCTGCGAGACCAATTAACGGGCTACTCCGCTCATAGACACGAAAAGGCCCGCCCCGCACCGGAAGCGCCCGTTGCCCCGGGACGCGCAGCGAAGCTAGCCAATTGGTCGAATCCCAAGCGTGACGCAACGACGTTGCCCGAGCCCGCCCGCCTCCAACCTAGAAACGTATTGCAACCGAATTAAATGAATAAAAGGCAGGGAAATTTCTTGGCCGAAAACCCACCATCGCCTCGCCATCTCCTGCTTCAACACTCGGTCGTGGATCTGCATCGAGACGCGGCTCCGACTGACAGCAGTCCGACCGTTCACCGCCCTCCTCCCCTGGCAACGCCCTGTCACGTGGCCAACGGCCAATGGCGAGCGACACGCCAGTCACATGCCCGAGTCGGGAGACTTCCACGTCACGTGTCCAGAACACCCAATGAGAAGCGCCACTCTGATCACGTGCGGGAGGGGCGGACGCAGGACGGCGTCCCGTCACGTGATGCCAGGGCCGCCCCTGGGAAGCTGTTGAGGGTGGAATGTGTTATCAGTGATGGCTGTTGCCCGGCAGCAGTGCAGGATATAAAACAATTACAATAACAGAAATACTAATATTTTATATGGAAAGCAGCGTCCAACATCAGGGACCCCCCCGCCCCACTTCCCAGACCATGCTCTCTTCTCACTGCTGCGGGAAGGAGGTACAGGACCCAGACCACCAGGTTCAGGGACAGTTATTACCCCTCAACCAACTGAACTTCGCTTACCCCCTCATTGAAATATCCCCACAACCTCACCTACTTTTCAACTTATGTCCTTGATATTTATTGATCATTGATTTTATTATTATTTTGCCTTTCTTTTTGTATTTGCACAGTTTTGTTGTCTTTTGCACACTGGCTGAACAGTTAATTCTGTTAATTATTCTGTTGTGCATTGGTTGAGTATGCTGGCAAGAGGGTGACACACTCACTCACACTCATTGGGACCGTGCATTTTAGCCTAATGAGGTGTAGTTTCCAGAAGGTACAAATATGACAAAATTACTATTTAACTGAGCAACAAAGTATGCATTTAAATGACATAAAGAACAAATTAGAACACTGCCACTACTACTACAGTACTTACTATAAAACTGTATTAGTTCCTAATAGGTAACATCAGAGGAATTCAGACAGCGTAGGCTGCTCTGAATGGGGTGTTCCGGGGGGAGGTGGTAGCACCTTTGCTTCTGTTCATTCTGGGGCAGCTGACGCACCTTTGGCCCTCAGCTCTCACCTGTGGCTCCGAGCAGCTGTCTGCATCGAGTGGCAGCACCCCCCTGCGTTGACAGTCAGGCCTCATTGCCCGGTGAAATAGCGACGTGTGTGTGACGTCAGCTCCGGTGGGCAACAAGGTGGTTCTGCAGAGCGAAGGGCATGACAAAGGCACCCACCGCACCCAAGGGAGACCCCAGTTTGTGACAACCTTCAGAGTGAAGCTGTCCCAGTACGCGGCTCTTCCACTTTAAAAACTTCTCTGCACGGGTTTCATGGTTATTACGGGATACAACTAACACACTGCCATATTCTTTTGATTGACTGTAATCAAACAAAATTAGCACAGATAATGGACTGCCTTCATACAGTGCTTCTGACAATTGCATCGTCAAAATCCTCATTTTCCTTGTAACTTTCAAAATGATTGACAACACCTTCAAATCTTTGTAGTTCTCAACTTGAAGTAGTGAAATAGTTTAATTTACACTCCAATCTGCGATCCACAGTGAATTGTCTTACTACGTATTTCTTGCCAACCTTCGGTGACAAAAATCACTGCTTTTTCAACACAAACACACAGCTGACGCTATTTACAGACTGTTTACTCTAAGCATGATGCAGTGTCAGGCAGCCGCACAAGTGCACGTGACTGATGCTCGTTCGAAAGAGTTTGGCAACAGCCTTTCGTCCCAAGTAAACAAAATGACCCCAGCCAGTTTCTCAATTAGTTTCTGTTCTTTAAAAGAGTTGTCCAAAATAAGTGGCTGCCCTGATTAAATGAAGGATTAATTAACCAAAATCCACTCTATACACACGAGTTAATTGATCATTGTAAGTTGCCCCGTGATTAGGCTAGTGTTAAATATGTCACATTGGGCCAGAAGGGCCTTATCTCTAAAATCTTTTAAAGTACAAAAAGTGAGGCTGTGTTTGTGGTTTCGTGGGCCATTCAGAAATCCGATGGCAGACAGGAAGAAGCTGTTCCTAAAATATTGAGTGTGGGTCTCCAGGGTTCTTGTACCTCCTCCCCAGCTGTGGTAATGAGAAGAGGGCACATCACAGATGGTGAGGGTATGTGACGCTGGCATCTTGGGACGTGGCCTTTTGCAGCTGCCCTCTATGGCGGGGAGGGTTTTGTCCGTGACGGAGCTGAATCTACGAAACTCCGCAGCGTTTGCGATCCGGTGATGCAACCAGTCAGAAGCTCTCCACGGCGATTCTGTAGAAATTTGAGAGAGAGAGTGTTTGGTGACAAACCAATTCCCCTTGAGCTCCTAATGAAATATAGTCGCGGGAGTTCTTGGGCCCAGGATCGATCCTCTGAAACGCTGGCACCCAGGAACTTGAACCCTTCTCACTGCTGCCCCCTCAATCACGACTGGTGTCTGCTTCCCCTTCCTGCTGCTTTGATGTCGCACGTGATGAAGACCATGGAGCGGCTGAAAATACAGAATCTGAGGCCACAAACCAGGCACGCCCGGGATCCTCTTCAGTTTGCGTATCAGGAGAAGGTGGGAGTGGAGGATGCTATCACGTACTTGCTGCACAAATCCCTCTCTCACCTGGACAGGGTCAGTGGTGCTGTGAGGATTACATTCCTGGACTTCTCTAGTGCCTTTAACACCATCCAGCCCAGGATCTTAAGGCACAAACTAACGGAGATGGGAGTAGACTCACACATGGTGGCTTGGATAACGGACTACTTGGCAGACAGACCTCAGTATGTGCGGTTGGGAGACTGTAGGTCTGACACGGTGGTCAGCAGCACAGGAGAACCGCAGGGGACCGTGCTCTCTCTGGTCCTGTTCACCCTGTACACATCAGACTTCCAATATAACTCGGAGTCCTGCCATGTGCAGAAGTTCGCTGATGATACGGCCATAGTGGGGTGTGTCAGGAATGGTCAGGAGGAAGAGTATAGGAAACTGATACAGGACTTTGTGATGTGGTGCAACTCAAACTACCTGTGTCTCAATATCACCAAGACCAAGGAGATGGTGGTGGACTTTAGGAGATCTAGGCCTCATATGGAGCCAGTGATCATTAATGGAGAATGTGTGGAGCAGGTTAAGACCTACAAGTATTTGGGAGTGTAGTTAGACGAGAAGCTAGACTGGACTGCCAACACAGATGCCCTGTGCAGGAAAGCACAGAGTGGACTGTACTTCCTCAGAAGGCTGGCGTCATTCAATGTTTGTAGTGAGATGCTGAAGATGTTCTATCGGTCAGTTGTGGAGAGCGCCCTCTTCTTTGTGGTGGCGTGCTGGGGAGGCAGCATTAAGAAGAGGGACGCCTCGCGTCTTAATAAGCTGGTAAGGAAGGCGGGCTCTGTCGTGGGCACAGAACTGGAGAGTATGCCATCGGTGGCAGAGCGGGGGGCGCTGAGGAGGCTACGGTCAATCATGGAAAACCCTGAACATCCTCTGCACAGCACCATCCAGAGACAGAGAAGCAGCTTCAGCGGCAGGTTGCTGTCAATGCAATGCTCCTCAGACAGGATGAAGAGATCATTACTCCCCAATGCCATTCGGCTCTACAATTCAACCACCAGGGGCAAGACATGTTAAAGTGCCGGGGTTAGGACTGAGCTTAAGTTACCACTCAATGCACTTTAGTAACTATTTAAGAACTTTTTTAAAAGCTATTTATTAATGCTTTTTGGGAGGGTGATTTTAGATGCATATCTTATTTATACTGAGTTAAATACTGTATGTAATTAGTTTTGCTACAATAAGTGTATGGGACACTGGAAAAATGTTGAATTTCCCCTTGGAGATGAATAAAGTATCTATCATCTATCTATCTAGAGTCCTCAATCAATTTCTTGGCCTCGCTGACACTGAGTGTGAGGTTACCACTCAACCAGCCTCACTCCCGCTTGCCAGCATCTGAGATTCTGCCAACGACGCCTCTGGGGCTGGCAAACCTACGGGTGGCACTGTCACTGCACTGAGCCACACGGTCGTGGGTGTAGAGAGTGCGGAGCAGTGGGCTAAGTGCCCTTCAGGAGGGCCAGTGTTGATTGAGAATGGATTAATGGCTCAGACCAGATTCCTCGGCAACAGAACAACCAACAAAATTAGAGCAGGTTTAAACACCAGAGATCCTGCGAGTGCCGGAAATCTTGAGCAACACACACTAAATTCCAGAGGATCTCAGTAAGTCAGGCAGAGGAATAAGAAGTCAACGTTTCGGGCCAGAGGTGTCGACTGATTACTCCCATTTACACTCCAACTTGTTCGGCTAACTGCAACTCCGCCCCGTCACTCTGCATCTACTGCCCCTGCCTCAGCCCTATCTCTCCGGTGTCCCATCGCCCTTGTCAAACCTCCCCGAACAACTCCAGCAAACCTGCCTGCAAGGATATCGGTCCCCCTCAGGTTCAGGAGCAACCCGTCCCTTTTGTATAGGCCGTACAGAAGAGATCCCGATGATCCAGAAATCTGAAGCCCCTGAGCCACACACCCACCTGCCAAATCATCCTATTCTTGCCCTCACAGGCTGCAATCCTGCCCTGGAGCTCCGGCTTTTTAAGCTTCCTACCCAATCCCTGTATTCTCTCCTTCATCCCTTTCCCTACCGCTGGCGTTGGTACCAATCAGCACTCAGCCAGCCGAATGCATCAGCGACCAAACGCGGTACGAGGGCTTGTGTAGCACGCTCGCGGCTCAGCGACGCTATTGCGTATGCCTTTGGGATGCTGGGGGATGCACAGAACCCGAGGAAACCCATCAGGTTGTCGGCCCGTGTTCAGTGGAGAAACACTGAAGTGGGTGATACCGAAGTCTTTGTTCATCACGGCGAGCAGGCATCGTCCCGCAGGCTCACCGACCCAAAGATACGTCACGTCTTTTATTCCCTGAAGGTCAAAGGTGACGCAGTTTCCAAAGCTACAAAGGCATTGTTTACCTCGATGCATCGGGTTGATGAATGTTTCCTCTGAGACGCAAAAGTCTTGGGCACACATCTTGTAAAACTGGCGGGAGCAAAGGACGTTGAGAGTAGTGAGAGTGGGTTTCTGCGCGTCGGGTGTGGGTTTCTGCGCATCGAGAGTGGGTTTCTGCGCGTCGGGTGTGGGTTTCTGCGCGTCGAGAGTGGGTTTCTGCGCGTCGAGAGTGGGTTTCTGCGCGTCGAGAGTGGGTTTCTGCGCGTCGGGTGTGGGTTTCTGCGCGTCGAGAGTGGGTTTCTGCGCGTCGAGAGTGGGTTTCTGCGCGTCGGGTGTGGGTTTCTGCGCGTCGAGAGTGGGTTTCTGCGCGTCGAGAGTGGGTTTCTGCGCGTCGAGAGTGGGTTTCTGCGCGTCGAGAGTGGGTTTCTGCGCGTCGAGAGTGGGTTTCTGCGCGTCGGGTGTGGGTTTCTGCGCGTCGAGAGTGGGTTTCTGCGCGTCGGGTGTGGGTTTCTGCGCGTCGAGAGTGGGTTTCTGCGCGTCGGGTGTGGGTTTCTGCGCGTCGAGAGTGGGTTTCTGCGCGTCGAGAGTGGGTTTCTGCGCGTCGAGAGTGGGTTTCTGCGCGTCGAGAGTGGGTTTCTGCGCGTCGAGAGTGGGTTTCTGCGCGTCGAGAGTGGGTTTCTGCGCGTCGGGTGTGGGACAGGGGGCAGAGAAGGAGTACCAGGGAGGGGAGAGGTGGAGAGGGTGCAGACGCACCCAGCCCTGAGACACCAGACGAGGTCATTTGATTCCAAACTATTGATCATTACAGAATGTTCCTCTGGTGCTTCCCACTCCCTTCCCCTTTTCCCAAACATGATTCCCCTCTCCCTGCTCCCTTCCCCTTTTCCCTAACACGATTCCCCTCTCCCTGCTCCCTTCCCCTTTTCCCAAACACGATTCCCCTCTCCCTGCTCCCTTCCCCTTTTCCCAAACATGATTCCCCTCTCCCTGCCCCCTTCCCCTTTTCCCAAACATGATTCCCCTCTCCCTGCCCCCTTCCCCTTTTCCCAAACACGATTCCCCTCTCCCTGCTCCCTTCCCCTTTTCCCAAACATGATTCCCCTCTCCCTGCTCCCTTCCCCTTTTCCCAAACATGATTCCCCTCTCCCTGCTCCCTTCCCCTTTTCCCAAACACGATTCCCCTCTCCCTGCTCCCTTCCCACCCTCAGTACAGACCCATATCAGAATCAGGTTTATCATCACTCACATATAGAAACATAGAAAATCTACAGCACAATACAGGCCCTTCGGCCCACAAAGTTGTGGCAAACACGTAACTACCTTAGAAATTACTAGGCTTACCTATTTTAATAAGCTCCATCTACCTATCTAAAAGACTTTTAAAAGACCCTATCGTATCCACCTCCACCACCGTTGCCGGCAGCCCATTCCACACACTCACCACTCTCTGAGTGGAAAAACTTACCCCTAACATCTCCCCTGTACCTGCTCCCCAGCAGCTTAAACCTTGTAGCAACCAGTTCAGCCCTGGGAAAAAGCCTCTGACTATCCACGCGATCAGTGCCTCTCATCATCTTTTACACCTCTATCAAGTCACCTCTCATCCTCCATTGCTCCAAGGAGAAAAGGCCGAGTTCATTCAACCTATAAGCCACGCTCCCCAATCCAGGCAACATCCTTGTAAATCTCCTCTGCACCCTTTCTATGGCTTCCACATCCTTCCTGTAGTGAGGTGACCAGAACTGAGCACAGTTCTCCAAATGGGGTCTGACCAGGGTCCTATAGATCATGAATTTTTTGTGGCAGCAGTACATAAAATTACTACAGTAATGAGTGAAAGCCTCAGCCACCCTGGCTATGTGCCTGTGCCTAAGACACTTGCACAGTACTGTAGTGGAAGCACATTGTAATTGATAAGGCACTTCAGAAGGTCCAAGTAACTTTGGGAGAAACTATTTAACACAAATATTTTAAAGCTTTTGATGACAGAACCGGACACCAAAATTACTGTTGTCAGGGCTGTCACTGAGCACACACACATGGTAAGTACACAGAAGTATTGATTGTGTATACCTGTGACCACGTTTAAAATGTCAAGTGACAACATCCGTCTGGTCTGCCGGCTTGAACTCCATCACAATGGTGCAAGTAACTTAGCACATGGCCTGGTTTGATGCAGGCCAATTAACACAACCCCATTGTCTTAATGCTTGGCTCCTGCATGTGCAATTTCTTAGTCTGTGCATTTCACTTAGAGTCAAAGTAAAGTACAATACTTCAGCCCATCTAGTCCTTGCTGAACCACTTAAACTGCCTACTCCCATCGAACTACACCGGGACCATGTCCCTCCCATCCACGTACCTGTCCAAACTTCTCATAAACATTGAAATCGAGCTCGCTGCACCACTTGCACCGGCAGCTCATTCCGCACTCCCACCACCCTCTGTGTGAAGAAGCTTCCCCTCATGTTCCCCTTAAACATTTCACTCTTAACCCATGACCTCTCGCCTAATCTCAGTTATAAAAAAAAGCCCACTTGCATTTACCCTCATGATTTTCTATAGCTCTATCAAATCTCCCCTCGACCTTCTATGTTTTAAGGAATAAAGTCCTAACCTATTCGATCTTTCTTTATACCTCTGGTCCTCTAATCTTGGCAACATCTTTGTAAATTTTCTCTGTGCTGTTTCAAACTTATTTGCATCTTTCCCATAGGTAGGTGGCCAAAACTGCACACGGTACTCCAAAAGCAACACACGCAAAATGCGAGAGGAACCCATCAGGTCAGGCAGCATCAATCTGGCCTCTCCCACGTCTTATAAAGCAAAAACATGACATCCCACCTTGAGTTATGAAGGCCAACATGCCAAAAGCTATGGCTCTGGCTACCTGTGACGCCTCTTCCGATGCAGTATGGACTTGTATTCCCCACTCCCTCGTTCGACTGCACTCCTCAGTGCCCTACCGCTCACTGTGTTCAATTCACTGCTTGCAAGGAGTTTGTACGTCCCCCCACCCCCCCACCCCCCGCCACCCCAGTGCTCTGCTTTCCTCCCACAGTCCCAAAGATGTCCCGGTTAGGTTAATTGGTCATTGTAAATTGTCCCGTGATTAGGTCAGGGTTAATCAGGTTTGTCTGCGGTTGCTGGGGCGATGGGGGTCAAAGGGCCAGAGGGGTCTGCTCCACACTAAATCACCAAATAAATAAATATATCCAAAAAACTGAAGGCTAGTTGCAATCTTCCTGAACTTATTGACATTTACAATGAGAACTGAAGGCTGATTCTTGACTGAATTAATATCTGCTATATTCACGCATGTGCTATGATATCTGCTATATTCCCCAATACTCCCTACCATGGTCACAGACAGACATACTTTATTGATCCTGAGGGAAACTGGGTTTCATTACAGCTGTACCAACCAAGAATAGTGTGGAAATATAGCAATATAAAACCATAAATAATTACATAATAAGTTAATCATGACAAGTGGAAATTAGTCCAGGACCAGCCTATTGGCTCAGGGTGTCTGACACTCCGAGGGAGGAGTTGTAAAGTTTGATGGCTACAGGCAGGAATGACTTCCTATGCCGTTCAGTGTTACATCTCGGTGGAATGAGTCTCTGGCTGAATGTACTCCTGTGCCTAACCAGTACATTATGGAGTGGATGGGAGTCATTGTCCAAGATGGCATTCAGACACCACCTTCAGAGAGTCCAGTTCCACCCACACAACATCACTGGCCTTAAGAATGAGTTTGTTGATTCTGTTGGTGTCTGCTACCCTCAGCCTGCTGCCCCAGCACACAACAGCAAACATGATAGCACTGGCCAGCACAGCCTCGTAGAACATCCTCAGCATCGTCCGGCAGATGTTAAAGGACCTCAGTCTCCTCAGAAAATAGAGACGGCTCTGACCCTTCTTGTAGACAGCCTCAGTGTTCTTTGACCAGTCCAGTTTATTGTCAATTCATATCCCCAGGTATTTGTAATCCTCCACTATGTCCACACTGACCCCTTGGATGGAAACAGGGGTCACTAGTGCCTCAGCCCTCCTCAGGTCCACCACCAGCTCCTTAGTCTTTTTCACATTAAGCTGCAGATGATTCTGCTCGCACCATGTGACAAAGTTTCCCACCGTAGCCCTGTACTCGGCCTCATCTCCCCTGTTGATGCATCCAGCTATGGCAGAGTCATCAGAAAACTTCTGAAGATAGCAAGACTCCGTGCAGTGGCTGAAGTCCGAGGTGTGGATGGTGAAGAGAAAGGGAGACAGGACAGTCCCCTGTGGAGCCCCAGTGCTGCTGACCACTCTGTCTGACGCACAGTGTTGCAAGCGCACGTACTGTGGTCTGCCGGTCAGGTAATCAATAATCCATGACACCAGGGAAGCATCCGCCTGCATCACTGTCAGCTTCTCACCCAGCAGAGCAGGGTGGATGGTGTTGAACGCACTGGAGAAGTCAAAAACATGACCCTCACAGTGCTCGCCGGCTTGTCCAGGTGGGCGTAGACACGGTTCAGCAGGTAGACGATGGCATCCTCAACTCCTAGTCGGGGCTGGTAGGCGAACTGGAGGTGGGAGGAACCCTCAGACAGCGGCAGAAATTGAACTCAGGTTGCTGGCATTGCAACAGCTTTATGCTCTCTAAATTATACACCGCATTTACAAGAAGGAGCACAGTTAGCTAAGAAATAAAAGTTGCTGTGCTGCAAAGTACTCAACTACAACGACCCAGCTGAGCTCGTCCATGCTAATCGCCGATTAACCGGTCTCTGAAAACTCAAATATGCTTTATTTCACTTGTGCACAAAGAGAACAGCGAGGCCCGTTACCCACACCATTCTGGTCTGAACTTATTTTTATACAGTATCGGCTCGCAGTTACAGACGTTCACCATTTAGTCAATGGTGTATGTTCAGATCCCTGACTTGCCTCAAGCTCGGTCGCCATTCACAGTGCAGGAGTCAAAAGTTAATACAAACTACAAGCTGACAGACAATGATACTTTGACCTTGGCAATATAATGTTCCTCAGTTAGTGTTTGTGTGCCATTGAATCCTCCTATCATATCCTTATCACATCTCGGTGAGCAAAATGGTTCTGTCTCTCCCCCCAACCCCCACCCCCAATGTGCAAAGGGAAGCTGAGCTATTCAAAGACCACTCTTTCCGGACACCGTCTGCAATCCGCGCTCGTCTGGATGCCGTCTGTGATCCGTCCTCGTCTGGACGCCGTCCGCAATCCATCCTCGTCCGCAATCCGTCCTCGTCCGCGATCCGTCCTCGTCTGGACACCGTCCGCAATCCATCCTCGTCCGCGATCCGTCCTCGTCTGGACGCCGTCCGCGATCCGTCCTCGTCTGGACGTCGTCCGCGATCCGTCCTCGTCCGCGATCCGTCCCCGTCTGGACGCCGTCCGCGATCCGTCCTCGCCCAGACGCCGTCCGCGATCCGTCCTCGTCCGCAATCCGACCTCGTCCAGATGCCGTCTGCAATCCATCCTCGTCCGCGATCCGTCCTCGTCCGCAATCTGACCTCGTCCAGATGCCATCCGCGATCCGTCCTCGTCCGCAATCCATCCTCGTCTGGACGCCGTCCGCGATCCGTCCTCGTCCGCAATCCGACCTCGTCCAGATGCCGTCTGCAATCCGTCCTCGTCTGGACGCCGTCCACAATCCATCCTCGTCTGGACGCCGTCCGCAATCCGTCCTCGTCCGCGATCCGTCCTCGTCTGGACGCTGTCCGCGATCTGTCCTCGTCTGGACGCCATCCGTGATCCGTCCTCACCCAGACGCTGTCTGCAATCCATCCTCGTCCGCGATCCGTCCCCGTCTGGACGCCGTCCGCGATCCGTCCTCGCCCAGACGCCGTCCGCAATCCGTCCTCGCCCGGACGCCGTCTGCAATCCGTCCTCGTCCGCGATCCATCCTCGTCTGGACGCCGTCCGCGATCCGTCCTCGTCCGCAATCTGTCCTCCCCCGGACGCCGTCCGCGATCCGTCCTCGTCCGCGATCCATCCTCATCTGGACGCCGTCCGCGATCCGTCCTCGTCCGCAATCCGACCTCGTCCAGATGCCGTCCGCAATCCGTCCTCGTCTGGACGCCGTCTGCGATCCGTCCTCGTCCGCAATCTGACCTCGTCCAGATGCCGTCTGCGATCCGTCCTCGTCCGCAATCCGTCCTCGCCCGGACGCCGTCCGCAATCCGTCCTCGTCCGCAATCCGACCTCGTCCAGATGCCGTCCGCAATCCGTCCTCGTCCGCGATCCGTCCTCGTCTGGACGCCGTCCGCAATCCGTCCTCGTCTGCAATCCGTCCTCCCCCGGACGCCGTCCGCGGTCCGTCCTCGCCCGGACGCCGTCCGCAATCCGTCCTCGTCCGCGATCCGTCCTCGTCCGCGATCCGTCCTCGTCCGCGATCCGTCCTCGTCAGCGATCCGTCCTCGCCAGGACACTGTCTCCGATCCGTCCTCCCCCAGGACACTGTCTCCAATGCGTCCTCCCCCAGGACACTGTCTCCGATCCGTCCTCCCCCAGGACACTGTCTCCGATCCGTCCTCCCCCAGGACACTGTCTGCAATCCGTCCTCCCCCAGGACACTGTCTGCAATCCGTCCTCCCCCCGGACACTGTCTGCAATCCGTCCTCCCCCCCGGACACTGTCTGCAATCCGTCCTCCCCCCGGACACTGTCTGCAATCCGTCCTCCCCCCGGACACTGTCTGCAATCCGTCCTCCCCCCGGACACTGTCTGCAATCCGTCCTCCCCAGGACACTGTCTCCAATCCGTCCTCCCCCCGGACACTGTCTCCAATCCGTCCTCCCCAGGACACTGTCTCCGATCCGTCCTCCCCCCGGACACTGTCTCCAATCCGTCCTCGCCAGGACACTGTCTCCGATCCGTCCTCCCCCCGGACACTGTCTGCAATCCGTCCTCCCCCCGGACACTGTCTCCAATCCGTCCTCGCCCCGGACACTGTCTGCAATCCGTCCTCGCCCCGGACACTGTCTGCAATCCGTCCTCGCCCCGGACACTGTCTCCAATCCGTCCTCGCCCCGGACACTGTCTCCAATCCGTCCTCGCCCTGGACACTGTCTCCAATCCGTCCTCGCCTGGACACTGTCTCCAATCCGTCCTCCCCCCGGACACTGTCTCCAATCCGTCCTCGCCCCGGACACTGTCTCCAATCCGTCCTCCCCCCGGACACTGTCTCCGATCCGTCCTCCCTCTGGACACCGTCCGCAATCCGTCCTCCCCCCGGACACCGTCTGCAATCCGTCCTCCCCCCGGACACCGTCTGCAATCCGTCCTCCCCCGGACACTGTCTCCAATCCGTCCTCGCCCCGGACACTGTCTCCAATCCGTCCTCCCCCCGGACACTGTCTCCGATCCGTCCTCCCCCCGGACACCGTCTGCAATCCGTCCTCCCCCCGGACACCGTCTGCAATCCGTCCTCACCCCGGACACTGTCCGCAATCCGTCCTCCCCCTGGACACCGTCTCCAATCCGTCCTCCCCCCGGACACCGTCTGCAATCCATCCTCACCCCGGACACTGTCCGCAATCCGTCCTCACCCCGGACACTGTCCGCAATCCGTCCTCCCCCTGGACACCGTCTCCAATCCGTCCTCCCCCCGGACACCGTCTGCAATCCGTCCTCACCCCGGACACTGTCCGCAATCCGTCCTCCCCCTGGCCACCGTCTCCAATCCGCCCTCGCCTGGACACTGTTCTAACCCTTGCCTTGCTGCAACTTCCTAGAGATACTTGCTCACAATTGATTCATTCCCAACCTTTTGTATTTTCTGGATGTCATTAATGTACCTGTCTCATCAACTTTCTCTGTCAGCTCGTTTCATTTATCCTCCACCCTCTGTGTGGAAAAGTCTATAAAGACATGGAAAGCTAGAGCACAAACAGGCCCTTCGGCCCATCTAGTCTGTCCTGAACCATTTAACACTGCCTACTCCCATCCAGCTGCACCAAGAACATATCCTTCCCATCCATGTACCCACCCAAATGCCTCTTGTGCATTGAAACCGAAATCGCATCCACCACTTGGGGGGGGGGGGGCAGCTCGTTCCACACTCTCACCACCCTCGTGTTCCACTTAAACATTTCACCCTGAACCCACGACCTCCAGTTGTAGTCTCACTCAACCCGAGCAGAAAAACCCTGCTTGCATTTACCCTATCGATACCCACCTGTGGCTCCACTGTGCACCACCTGCTGTTACTACCACTTGACGGGGGGGGGGGGGGGGGGGGGGGCGAGTCAGAGGGCCGTGGGGACAGGAGATCACTCTGCCGTGAGCTGACACGTACATGAGCGGCTTCCTCTGCCGTATGTCACAGTAATCACGACCTCACATCCTATAATACGCAGCCCCCCCACAGACACCCTTCTCTGCTGGCGAGTTCCAGGGGCTTTGAACAGTTCCTGGAAATCAGATCTGATAGGGACGTGCCCCCTTCTCTTTGCTGCCATCAGGGAGGAGGTACAGGAGACTGCAGAGACACGTTCAATGATTTAAAAACAGCTTCCCCTCCACCATCCGATTTCTGAACGCCCCAAGAACCCACAAACACTACTTTACTGTTTTGCTTGTATTGCAGTATTTCTTCTTGTAACTTATAGTATTTTTTTACTGTATTGCGCTGTAGTGCTGCCACAAATCAATAATTTTCACGACCTCCTGTGGGTCAGTGAGAACAAACCTGGTTCTGACATCGCCATGAGTGTGACTTCCTCCGTCAGGATATTTGGCACGTCAGCAAAACCACTCGCAAATTCCTACAGATGTACCGCGGAGAGCATTTTACCTGGCTGCGTCACCGCCTGGTATGGCCGTGGGGGGGGGGGGGGGGTGCACTGCACAGGATCAAAGTAAGCTGCGGAGAATTGTAAAATTAGTCAGCTCCATCATGGGTACCAGCCTCCGTAGTGTCCAGGACATCTTCAGGGAGCGGTGCCTTGGGAAGGAGGCGTCCATCATTAAGGACCCCCACCACCCAGGACAGGCCCCCTTCTCATTGCTACCATCAGGGAGGAGATACACACACTCAGTGATTCAGGAACAGCTTCTTCCCCTCTGCCATCCGATTTCTGAATGGACACGGAACCCGTGAGCACTACCTCACTACTTGTTTATTTCCACAAATTGTTTACTTATATACTTCCGGTTTTTGTTTCTATTCTCACGTCTTGCATTGTACTGCTGCTACAAAGAGAACGCACTTGATCACACATACCAGTGACATTAAACCTGCTGCTGATTCCGGAGGGTCGGCAAGGTGTCCAAGATGCCCTGCCAGATCTTTCAGGAGGCTGCTGAGGACAGCGGACCATCAGACACCAACGTGCCTTGGCTGCACGCTGCCAAGCGGCGGCAGGAGACGCTGTTGCAGCCTGTGCGGAGAAGAGCAGGAGATTGTCAGAGGACAGCAGGTACTGGGAGACGGCTGGTCGGGGGATGATCAGCTGATGGTGGAGTGTCCCGTGGTGGCAGCTCAGTGCCGGTGGCCCTGAATGAGGTCTTGCAGGAAGGGTAGGCTGCGGAGGTGGCAGTCTGTCTGAAACCCCGGTGGTGCCGAGGCCCAGCTCAGTCTCGCTGAGGTGATAATGGGCTCTGAGCAGCTTCCAGCAGAGAGCTTGCTGTGGGAGGATGGCCTGGGCTGGCCCGCGGAGGTGTGGGCGGCCATCGCCAGGCAGCACGGGGCCTAGCCTGCGAGCTCTGGGCTGGCCCGCGGAGGTGTGAGCGGCCGTCGCCAGGCAGCGCGGGGCCTAGCCTGCGAGCTCTGGGCTGGCCCGCGGAGGTGTGATCCGCCGTCGCCAGGCAGCGCGGGGCCTAGCCTGCGAGCTCTGGGCTGGCCCGCGGAGGTGTGAGCGGCCGTCGCCAGGCAGCGCGGGGCCTAGCCTGCGAGCTCTGGGCTGGCCCGCGGAGGTGTGATCCGCCGTCGCCAGGCAGCGCGGGGCCTAGCCTGCGAGCTCTGGGCTGGCCCGCGGAGGTGTGAGCGGCCGTCGCCAGGCAGCGCGGGGCCTAGCCTGCGAGCTCTGGGCTGGCCCGCGGAGGTGTGATCCGCCGTCGCCAGGCAGCGCGGGGCCTAGCCTGCGAGCTCTGGGCTGGCCCGCGGAGGTGTGATCCGCCGTCGCCAGGCAGCGCGGGGCCTAGCCTGCGAGCTCTGGGCTGGCCCGCGGAGGTGTGATCCGCCGTCGCCAGGCAGCGCGGGGCCTAGCCTGCGAGCTCTGGGCTGGCCCGTGGAGGTGTGAGCGGCCGTCGCCAGGCAGCGCGGGGCCTAGCCTGCGAGCTCTGGGCTGGCCCGCGGAGGTGTGAGCGGCCGTCGCCAGGCAGCGCGGGGCCTAGCCTGCGAGCTCTGGGCTGGCCCGCGGAGGTGTGATCCGCCGTCGCCAGGCAGCGCGGGGCCTAGCCTGCGAGCTCTGGGCTGGCCCGTGGAGGTGTGAGCGGCCGTCGCCAGGCAGCGCGGGGCCTAGCCTGCGAGCTCTGGGCTGGCCCGCGGAGGTGTGATCCGCCGTCGCCAGGCAGCGCGGGGCCTAGCCTGCGAGCTCTGGGCTGGCCCGCGGAGGTGTGAGCGGCCGTCGCCAGGCAGCGCGGGGCCTAGCCTGCGAGCTCTGGGCTGGCCCGCGGAGGTGTGATCCGCCGTCGCCAGGCAGCGCGGGGCCTAGCCTGCGAGCTCTGGGCTGGCCCGTGGAGGTGTGAGCGGCCGTCGCCAGGCAGCGCGGGGCCTAGCCTGCGAGCTCTGGGTGGCCCATGGTGGTGTGAGCGGCCGTCGCCAGGCAGCGCGGGGCCTAGCCTGCGAGCTCTGGGTGGCCCATGGTGGTGTGAGCGGCCGTCGCCAGGCAGCGCGGGGCCTAGCCTGCGAGCTCTGGGCTGGCCCGCGGAGGTGTGAGCGGCCGTCGCCAGGCAGCGCGGGGCCTAGCCTGCGAGCTCTGGGCTGGCCCGCGGAGGTGTGAGCGGCCGTCGCCAGGCAGCGCGGGGCCTAGCCTGCGAGCTCTGGGCTGGCCCGCGGAGGTGTGAGCGGCCGTCGCCAGGCAGCCTGTGAGCTCAGGAACTCCACCCAGATGGGCATTCTTCTCACATTGCAGTCTTGGGCCAGCCATTGGAGCTGCTTCTCCTCAACATGCATGTCTTCATCGGGCCGGCCTGGGAATTTCCTTTCTCGTTGTAATTTATTTTTTATATTGAAGTTCATCATCAAACAAACGTTTCCATAAGATGTATTTCAAACATTGTACATATATAATCATATAATCATATACGTCACAAATCTCCACATAGTATTTATCTGAGGTACACACTTATGAAAAAGAGTGGGAAGAACGAACAAGCAGGTCAAACATGTGCAGGAGGAGGATGAGGCCCTCCCGGACGCTCCGGGCCGCTCTGGAGCGGCAATGGCGCCCGCAGCTCGGACGCTTTCCTCTCGCTGAAGAGAAGTTCACGTGTCCTGATCTGGTGACGATTGGCCAGGATGCGTCACAGCTCCAGTTTGTCTGTGTGTGTGTGTGTGTGTGTGTGTGTGTGTGTGTGTGTGTGTGTGTGTGTGAGTGTGTGTGTGTGAGTGTGTGTGTGTGAGTGTGTGTGTGTGAGTGTGTGTGTGTGAGTGTGTGTGTGTGAGTGTGAGTGTGAGTGTGTGTGTGAGTGTGTGTGTGAGTGTGTGTGTGTGAGTGTGTGTGAGTGAGTGTGAGTGAGTGTGTGTGAGTGTGAGTGAGTGTGTGTGAGTGTGTGTGAGTGTGTGTGTGAGTGTGTGTGTGAGTGTGTGTGTGTGAGTGTGTGTGTGAGTGTGTGTGTGTGAGTGTGTGTGTGAGTGTGTGTGTGTGTGAGTGTGTGTGAGTGTGAGTGTGTGAGTGTGTGTGAGTGTGTGTGTCTGAGTGTGTGTCTGAGTGTGTGTGTGTGTCTGAGTGTGAGTGTGTGTGTGTGAGTGTGTGTGTGAGTGTGTGTGTGTGAGTGTGTGTGAGTGAGTGTGTGTGAGTGAGTGTGTGTGTGAGTGTGTGTGTGTGAGTGTGTATGTGAGTGTGTGTGTGTGAGTGTGTGTGTGAGTGTGTGTGTGTGAGTGTGTGTGAGTGAGTGTGTGTGTGTGAGTGTGTGTGAGTGTGAGTGTGTGAGTGTGAGTGTGAGTGTGTGTGTGTGTGTGTGTGTGTGTGTGTGTGTGTGTGTGTCTGAGTGTCTATGTGTGAATGTGTTCAAGGTACGTTTATGATCAGAGTCCGTATGCAGTGTACGACCCTGAGATTCGTCTTCCCATAGACAGCCAGGCAACAAGGAAGGTTAAAGTCTGTCCCGAGTCTCACGGGCTCATCAGGCCAGTGTTTATACTGGTTTCCGTGGCGTGAAGCGACTCCCCCCCAGTCTATCGCGAGGTTAACCCCCATTAACCCATTCTCAGCTGGGTGGACTGCAGCGAGGCGTGGTTAAGTGCCTCGCTCAAGGACACAACACGCTGCCTCGGGCAGGGCTCGAACTCACAACCTTCAGATCGCCAGTCCAATGTCTTAACCACTTGGCCACGCACCACGACTGGAAACAAAGAAACACCAAATAAAATCACGAAAGCTTTTCCCATCCCTCAAAAATCAAATTGCACAAACAGCAACAAAAAGCACAGAATATAAAATATTAAATCAAAAGTGCAGGTGAATTCAGTTCATTATCCATCTGCAGGCCGCTCCGATCAAAATCACCCAAAACAGCAACAAGAAAGGAGGGATCAGGAACCCGAAACCCCTCATAATGTGAACTACAGAGTCCGATCCACAAACCGCATCGAGGAAACCTCGCCCAAGACCCAGAAATCCTGCACCACCCTCCAGTGGCAGTGAGGGAGAGAGACCATTCAAACACACGGACCTTCCTCCGGGAGCAGTGGGGGGGGGGAGAGGAGAGTGGGGGGGGGAGAGAGGGGGAGAGGGAGAGGGAGAGGAGAGTGGAGGAGGGGGAGAGGGAGGGGAAGAGTGGGGGAGAGGGGGAGACAGAGGGAGAGAGTGGGGGGGAGGGTGTGGGGGAGAGTGGGGGGAGGGTGTGGGGGAGAGAAGAGGGAAGAGGAGGGGGGATTGGGGGATGGGGAGAGAGTGGGGGAAGGGGGACAGGGGGAGGAGGGAAAGGGGGAGAGAAAGGGAAAGAGGGGATGTAGAGGGGGAGGGGGATTTTGAGGGTGAGGGTTATGGAGAGGGAGAGGGGGGCGGGGAGGTAGGGGGCATGGGGATGCAGCAGTGAGCAGGAGGCTGGTGGACAGCACTGAACCCTCGCTCTTCCTCGAAACTTTACTCAGCAAGATTGGAGAGGAATAGTTGTCATGGCCTCACACACCTTCTGCAGGCTTCTTGGCGTCGAGGCCGCTCATTTTGTTTGAAGTGACAGGGAACCCTCTCGGAGACTGTAAAGCACTAGGTCACTCAATCAGCCCAAAAACACAATGTTCAAAGTAAATTTATTTTCAATATATCACTATACTCAAGCTTGAGATCCGATTATTTGCAGCGGCCACAGAAACATGAAGCAATACAACAGATTCCATGAAGACATACAGAACAAAGACAGGGTCCCTGAAAGGCTCCAGGCTGTGGAGTCAGCCCAGTGCTGA
Source organism: Hypanus sabinus (assembly GCF_030144855.1). Taxonomy (NCBI): domain Eukaryota; kingdom Metazoa; phylum Chordata; class Chondrichthyes; order Myliobatiformes; family Dasyatidae; genus Hypanus; species Hypanus sabinus. The sequence continues at coordinate 28,369,887 of NC_082729.1, read as the reverse complement.
GGCAATTGAGGTTCTCCACACCTGTCCAGGGAAACAACATGCAGACAGCGCCTTTGACCGATGGCCGTAGGGAAAGAACCGTTCATGAACCTGGTGGCCTGGATCCCAAGGCCCCTGCAACCCGCGCCCGGTGGAAACATACAGAATTCACAACGATGGGCATCGGGTTGGGGTTCACGTGAAGAGATGGGTCTGACCTGATGGGGTCTGCCGCGCGGTGTGATCGGTGTTTGCAGCACAATAGATGAGTCGTTAGGGTTTTTCCTTAAACATAAAAGGCCTCCTGCTGTTTTATTCGCAGAAACCTACATCGGTGACGCCGATGCTCTAGGACGATTCCAGAGTGATTGAACGCGTCGGCCAATGTGGTCGCTTTGAAACTGCCGGAGTTTTGGGAGCAAAATGCTGTCGCCTGGTCTGAAGCCCAATTCGCTCTGTGAGAAATTGTACTACATCGTACTGTCACTCAGCAGTTCCTCAGCATCGAGAGTGGCGAGCCTACTAGAACGCGTGCCCGAACGGGCCGATCACTGAAAAGTCACGGTCTTTAGGATTATCAGAGTTCGAGTACGCCAAACAGTTGCTCTCCTTGCCTGGCCTCAGCAATGCTAAGCCGTTGGAGCTAATGGAGCACTTGCTGTTTCTCCTGGGAAATCACTGTTCTTGTTTTATTTTAAAGTTCACATAGCTCTCGCTAATGCACCCGTGAAGGACTTATAGAGAGCTTGCTAAAACGGCTGATAGTACACACTCAGCCAGGCAACAGTGCATCATTCCTCCTCTTTCCTACCTCAATAAGCCCAGTCAGCAAGGTCCCCAACGTAAGGATGCCTGTGGCTGTGAAGCAGAAAGTGCTGGGCCTGTGTTTTTACCACACTTGCTTTGGTGAGGAAGTGCCGAACGCCTTGAAGCTTTGACAGTGCCAGTACATCGGGACATCCGGTGTCTGCGAACACTGTGGGTTCCGGCCGCCAGGATCGTCTACTGTTCATCACAGACATCCATTCAAGGAGATGCTTTCTGAGTGACGTGGGTGTGCTGTCAGCATCTCCTGTTGCATCCATTCAAGGAGATGCTTTCTGAGTGACGTGGGTGTGCTGTCAGCATCTCCTGTTGATGAGAAGGGAAAGAGCGATGAAACCTGACTGGAGGCAGCAGGATCCAGACTTGTGGGACACAATGGGTGACACTCTGCTTCAGTGGGTGACATTACACATGGGACTGTCCTGACTTAAGTGGCTGGATCTCTGCTTGCTGCAGATTTCCTCTGTGCCCTCGGACTACTAGTCAACATTAGGGACTGTTGGCTTGTGGACATTGAGGACTCTGGGTTGTTACTCTGCCACCCCCAGCAAGTTCCCCACGATGACTCTGTCAAGCACACATACCCCCACAAATGTGAGTTCACTCGACTGCTGGGCGAATTCCCAAACCGCACCGAGCCCACGTTCTCCACTACTCTCACAGAGCATGGGGAAGAGCACAGTGGCCCCCCAGTCCACACCCACACGCGTAGACTGGACCCAGAAAAGCTGGCAACCTAGAAAGGTGGCACTGTATGCCAGTTGAATAGCCCCTGGGCTTCACCCCACGTCCGACGGTAGGTTGCACCCATGTGGTGATTACCAATGCCTTCGTGAGGTCACCACCCCTAATCGTTACCTGCTCACACGCATCCTCGACTTTTCAACAAGTTTAGCAGGAAAGCTAGTGGCTATCATTAGGTAACTGCGTGCTGGAGGACATTCCCCAAATGGCCGTGCTTACCCTCGTTTGACCTCCTGCAGTTTCTACACGTGCTGTTTGGGTTGAGAAAGGCAGCACAGGCTTTCCAACAGCCGATTGTCTCTATACTGACAGACAGATTTTCCTATCAGGATGACCAAACCCAAGGTGCACCTCATCCCCACACACTTTTTGAGCGCTTAAGCCAACATTGGTGATGTACTAACACCGCTAAGTTGCCAGTTTGGGTTGTCAACCATGAACTTTCTCGACCATCGCGTCTCTGCAGAAGGTGCGAAACCCTTCCCATCAAAGTGATCTCCTACCGCCCCACACTACTGAAAAAACCACGGGTTTGATGAGCTTGTATCACCACTTCATTCCACCAGCTGCTCCCCCGTATCGTGTCCTTATAGGAAATGCTCCTAATCACGTGGACATGACCAGAGCATTTAATGATACAAAACAAGCACTTTCCAACGTGACCCTACTGGTGCACCAGCTCCCCAACACACCTAGGGCCATTACTGCTGATGCTTCAGACCATGCTGTGGGTGTTGTGGGTTGGAGGCGTGTGGCAGCCACACACTGTCTTTGGCCAGCTCTCCGTCCCTCCGCAAGGAAGTATGGTGCGTTTGGCCATGAGTTTCTCGATCGCTGTCTGGCTGTCCGCCATCACCATTTCCTTCCAGTGGGTCTCCATTTCATTAACCACAAACCCCTCGTGCACGCGCTGACCCCTTGGTCTGTACGACAGCAACTCCACCTCGTCTACATACGAGGGTGAGTGATAAGTTTGTGGCCCAAGGAAGGGGGAGTCGATTTTAGAAAGCCTAGCACATTTATTTTTCAACATGGTCCCCTCCTACATGCACACACTTGGTCCAGCGGTCGTGCAGGATACGGATCCCTTCTTTGTAAAAGTGGTCCACAGCAGGGGTGATGGATAAGTTTGTGGCCTAAGGCAGAAGGAGATGAGTTATTAATTTCAAACTTCCTGCATAATTACTCAAAGAGTTGTACTGCACGTGCCTGTAACCTCTGGGTGGTCCACAGCAGGGGTGATTAATAAGTTCGTAGCCTAAGGTAGAAGGAGATGTGTTATACAAGCTCTTGTTACATGCACGTGCAGTTCAACTCTGAGTGAAAATGCAGGAAGTTTGAAGTTAATAACTCATCTCCTTCTGCCTTAGGCCATGAACTTATCAATCACCCCTGCTGTGGACCACCCGGAGGTCCAAGGTGCCGACTTCTACAAAGACCACCGGACTAAGTGTGTAAATGTAGGAAAATTAATTGTGCCAGGTTTTCTAAAATTGACTCCTTCAGGGGGCTGGTCTGTCATGATGTGGCTTTTTACGTAGTTTTTTAAAACTGTGCTTTGTGTTCAGTGCTCGGAGTACCATAAATGAGTTGCTACAGTTTTCCTTAAACACAAAACACCTCCGCTGTTTGAATTTGCAAAAACCTACAGTAGCAGCGAGAAGAGGGGGAGAGGTGGATCGAACGAGGGCAGACGGGATGGATCGTTTCCTGCTCTCGGCCTTGACGTCCGGCCCGGCGATGTCCAGCATTCATCCGCTTCAGGATTCGCGTTCGCTGAATGTGAGGGAAGCCCCACCTCGTGCCCTCCTCACCCCCCGGGGACTCCAGTCTCCACCCACATCCCAAAATCACATTGGTGTGTTAGCCAGCTGCTGAGCTGCCCCAGGTAACCAAGACATGAATGAGGGAGAGGAGAAGGAAGGGACAATGGAACACAGTACTCTCATGTGTCATTAGAAAAGTACAAAGAGTTTATATTTTTTAAAAAGACAGTCATAAAGTTTATCGGATACATTCAGGAACACAGCACCAATCTTCTGGTCATAAATTACATTCAGTGGCCACTGGATGAGGTACACCTGCTCGTTAATGCAAATAGCTAATCAGCCAATCACGTGGCAGCAACTCAATGCATATAAGCATACAGACATGGTCGAGAGGTTCAGTTTTTGTTTAGAGCAGACGTCAAAATGGGGGCATACGCGATCAAAGTGATTTTGACCATGGAATGACTGTTGGTGCCAGACGGGGTGGTTTGAGTATCTCAGAAACTGCTGATCTTCTGAGATTTTCACACGCAACAGTTCCCAACACTCTTATGCCAATACCATTAAGAGAGGGGTCCATGGACCCAAGGAGTTCACAGAGAGAGTGGTGAGAAACAGAATAATCAGGTGATTATAGTCCTGTGGGTGAAACCGACTTGTCAATGAGAGAGGTCAGAGGAGAATGGCCAGACTGGTTCAAGCTGACAGTAACTCAAATGACCACATGTCCCAGTGGTGTGCAGAAGAGCATCTCTGAATGCACAACATGTTATGCCTTGGAGTGGATGGGCTACAGCAACATACACACAGTGGACACTTCATCAGCTATAGGGGGTACCTATAGACCCTTCATCCAGACTGGAACAGTGAGGGAAATGTAGCCCAGAGAGAAGAGGTGATGGGTGCATCCAGACGAGGAGGGGAGGGTTGGAAAAGTGACAGAGGCTGGGAGGTGATGGGTGGATCCAGACGAGGAGGGGAGAGTGGGAATAGTGACAGAGGCTGGGAGGTGATGGGTGGATCCAGGGAGGAGGGGAGGGGGGGAATAAAGCTAATCCTTAAACAGCCCTCCACAGACGCTGCCTGATCTGCTGAGTTCCTTTAGTATTCTCTCCAAGTTCAAAAGTCAAAGTAGGTTTATTATCAAAGTGTGTATACTTCACACAGCCGCGAGATTTGTCAGCCACAAAACAAAGAGCCCTAAAAGAACCTGCTAAAAAAAGTCCGTCGAACACCCAATGTGCGGAGAGAGAAAAAAAGAACAAATCGTGCAAACAATAAAAGTAAGCGAATAGCATTGAGAACGGAGGTGGGTCCTCTGATATGAAGCCCAGGACTGACACAGCAGGCCACAGCTTCTCCCTCAGTTCAGTGCAGACCCGAGCCGATGTAACAGAGCAGGGAGCAGAACTGACCCTCACCTCTTGTCCCAACACCCTGCCTTTTCAATCCACCCGGCCCAGTGTTTAAATCGTCCGATGGTGTGCCCCTAAAGATCTCCAGTTCCTGCAGTGCTCTCCCCGCTATTTGTAATACCTTGTGGAATTCTGTCCGGTTTCCTTGTAGCTCCTGGGGAAGACAGGACTGGCTTTTGTGAATGTGCAGGAGTCGACACAGCCCCCAGTCCTTTAGACCATACGACACAAGAGCAAAAGTAGGCCATTCAGCCCATCGAGTCTGCTCTGCCATTCCATCATGGCTGATCCCAGATCACACTCAACCCCATACACCTGCCTTCTCGCCATGTCCTTTGATGCCCTGACCGATCAGGAAATTACTAACTTCTGCCTTAAATATACTCACCGATGGCCTGTGTTAGAGTATTCAACAGATTCACCACCCCCTGGCTAAAAAGATTCCTCCCCAAGGGTGGCCCTTCAATTTTGAGGCTGTGCCCTGTAGATCTGGATACCCCCATCATAGGAAACATCCTCTCCACATCCACTCTATCTAGTCCTTTCAACATTCGGTAGGTTTCAATGAGATCCCCACGTATTCTTCTAAATTCCAGGCCCAAAGACTCCCCGTATATTAACCCCTCGCGAACCCCCTCTGGCCCCTTCAATGACAACACATCTTTCTGAGACACGGGTCCCAAAACTGTCGACAATATTCCATGTGGCCCGATTGGTGTTTTATGAAGCTTCATCACTCTCTCCCTGTTCTTTTTGCTTTACTCTCCTTGAAATAAGTGCTAACATTGCATTTGCCTTCTTTACCACAGACTCAACCTGTAAATTAACCTTCTGGGAGTCTTGCACGAGTCCCTCTGCACCTCTGATGTTTGATTTTTCTTCCCATTTAGAGAATAGTCTGCACTATTGTTCTTTTTACCAGAATGCATTCTCATACATTTCCCAACACCACATTCCACCTGACACATTTTTTGTTCATCCTTCCAATTTGTTGAAGTCCTGCTACAAGCGCAGTGCATCCCCTCCACCTATCTTCAAACTCTGCCACAAAGCCACCAATTCCATTATCCACATCACTGACAAACAATGTGAGAAGCAGCGGTCCCGATACTGACCCCTGAGCAACACCACTAATCACTGGCAGCAAAGGTCTCCTTTATGCCCACTCGCTGCCTCCTGCCTGTCAGCCATTTCCTGTAACACCACAGGATTTTAACTTATTAAGCAGCCTCACGTGTGGCACCTTATCAAACCCTTTCTGAGAAGACAAACAAACGACAACCACTGCCTCTCCTTTGTCCACCCTGCCTGTTACTTCCTCAAAGAACTCCAACAGATTTGTCAGGCAAGATTTCCCTCACAGAAACCATGCTGACTGACTTATTTTATCGTTAGTCTCCAAGTACCCCGATACCTCCTTAATAATAGACTCCAACACTTTCCCAACCACTGAAGTCAGCCTAACCGGCCTATAATTTCCTTTCTTTTCCCTTCAGTGAAGTAACATTTGCAATCTTCCAGTCCTTGCCGGAGTGTGATTCTTGAAAGATCATGACCGTTATCTCTTCAGCGACCTCTCTCGGGACTCTGGGATGAGGTCCATCTGGCCCAGGTGACTTGTCCACCTCAAGACCTTTCAGTTTGCCTTTGTAGCAGTAATGGATACAGCGCAGAGTAGTCCCACCCAGCTCACCGAGCCGCACCCTTGGGTGCCACAGTCACGTAGCAGTTAGCACGACAGCTCAGAGTGTCGAGTTTGGAGTTTGATCCCGGCACCCTCTCTATGTCCTCGCTGAGGGATACATGGGCTTTCTCCAGGTGACAGTCCAAAGACCTCCTGGTTAGTAGGTTAATTGATCATTGTAAATTGTCCCCCGATTAGAGGAGGGGCTATTCTGCACTGTGTCCATGAGCAAATGCAACGCTCCTGGGACAGTCCGGTTTCTAAGGACTGTTAGTTCAGACCAGAGTCACGTCCTGCTTGGCCTCACACGAGTTGACCTGCACTTTGACCTGGATGACGCTCGGCCCAGGGGGCACTGGGTCTTGCGGGGCAGTCCCCTTCTGAGCAGGCGCCGGCCCCCCCTCGGGATCGAGGTCTCGGCCCCCCAGCGACCTCACCACTTCTCCGAAGTCGAAGCGGTCCAGTGGCGCGTGCTCGATCTGGCACAGCACCTCGTCCGGGAACCGGTCGGGCTCGGGGGTGCCGGCAGAGTGCCCGTCGTCCGTCTGGGCGGACTTGTGCTCGCGGGCCGGGCCGGGGGCGGGGTGGCTGCCTGGCTCCACCTTGCGGAAGCAGAAACGAGCCAGCAGACTGATGAAGAACATCTCCACGATCACTGCGTAGTTGAAGATGACTGGAAGAGAGAGAGAGAGAGAGAGAGAGAGACAGGTCAGCAGGGTGAGGAAGTGATCTTCCAGCTCAGTCCAGTCCCATACAGACCCCGAGTCCAGCCCCAAAGTCCAGTCCAGCCCCAGATTGTCTTTGGTCCAGTTAAACCGAATCCAGCCCACCTTAATTTCTAGCCCAGGCCAAGTCAACCCAAGTCAATTCACAGTCTTACCCATCCAGGTTATAGGCCCATCATTATGTCTGTTTCTGTGGCGTGAGAGTATGAGACTCCCCCCATACCCCCAGATAGGACGCCAGTCTATCACGAGGTTAACCCCCAGCATTTTGCAGCATGTGGTCAAGTGTCTTACTCAAGGACACAACACGCTGCATCGGCTCAAACTCACGACCTTCAGATCACTAGTCCAACGCCTTAACTACTTGGCAAGGCGCCACACATACCCAACCACGCCAAACCAAATCAAGGCCTCCGAGTGTTAACCTGGTCCAGGCCAACCCAGTTTCCAACTAAGCCGAACCCAAGCCCCACATCAGAGTAACCTGGTCCACAGCCGATCGGCTGGATCGAACCTCCCCGTCCAAATGAGCCCAGCCCAAACCAGGCTCAGGCCAATGCAGACTCCTACCTGCAGCCATTCGACACTGCACCGTCAAGAGGTGTCAAAATGGCCGTTGTGACGCATCCACTGCAGTAGCGTATTGGGTGGTGTTCGTTGCTCTCAGCAGTCTGGCGAAAAGGAGAGCCGATCGTGTCAGTCTCCCCCGGCCAGTACACCTCCTCACCGGCGACACGCCGGAACTGAACCTCTTTCGGACTCCGGCTGAACTGCAGTGGAGGGGGAGGAGGTCCGGCCCCTGCACACGTGGCACGCTGGCCCACCGGTGCGTGGACACGCCCTGGTGCTCGTGAACCAGACCCCCAGCTACGGGTAAATAGCCCCACTGCCTCGTGGGCAGCCTCGGGAGAGACAAAGGCTACAGGAGGAAACCCAGACAGCCAATCTGGAGCATCTGGACATCCTTCCAGCGGCTCCTGCGGCCAAACGTATTGCTTCATAAACTTTCGACTACACTGACGAGGCCGAGAGGGGGATCTCAGGATCTCCATACCTTCCGCCCAGGCTTCTGACGATCATCATCACCCACCGTCCTTCAAGACAGAAGGTTGCCAATGATTTATCAAGAGGACCCCACACACAGGGAACACCGAACCCTGGAGGTGATGGAGCACGAGGCTGTACAAGGGGACATCTTGCCTGGCCAATCTGTTGGAATGTGCAACAGGCAGGATGGCTGGCATCCGTCTCTCTCGAAGGACTGATCATCGCAAGCCTGGGCTGAAGTTACGGAGCAGTCATTCAGCTCCCCATCTCGGCCTCACCAATGGAGTCCAAAGGAAAGCTTATGAAGCTTCTCGGCCCCTTTCTCTGCTTCCTCCACACTCACGATCACGTGGCCAGGTCCAACTACATCCGCAAATTTGCAGGTGACACCGTATCCCAAATAATGATGTGTCAGAGTACAAAGAGCAGGTACAGAGCTTCGAGACGTGTTGTCATGACAACAACCGTGTCAGGAGGCTAAAGATATTTGGCGTGACCCCACTGATCCATAGCATTTTATACTGATAGAGCGTAGTGAGCTTCCTGGCTCGGTATGGCAACTGGTCTGCCTGAGGCCACGAGAAACAGCAGAGAGTTGTGGGCGTGGCCCAGCAAGTCAGGGAAACCAGCCTCCCCTCCTGTACACTCTGGCAACCCTTGCTGCCTCACAGCCACATACCTGAGTTATAAGGAAAGATTGACTCTATTTCTTGGAATGCAGAAGATTGAGGGGAGATTTGATGGAGGGATACAGAGTTGAGGGGTCCAGATACTGCAAGCAGGTTTATCCCACTGAAGTTGGGTGGGACTGCAACTAGAGGTCATGGGTTAAGGTGGAAGGTGAAAAGTGAAAAGTTTAAGGGGAGCATGAGGGGAAACTTCTTCACTCAGAGGGTGGTGAGGGTGTGGAATGAGCTGCCAGCACAAGTGGTACATGCGAGCTCAATTTCAACGGTTAAGAGAAGTTTTGTTTGCTACATGGATGGGAGGCTTTGGGACTGGACAATTTAACTGGTTTGGCACAGACTAGATGGCCTGTACTTTTCTATGACCCCTCAGACATTCTGTACTACCCACTGAGCCCCCCCCCCCCACATATCAAGCAGAAGATACAAAAGACTGTAAGCTCGTCCCACCAGTCTCAAGGAGAGTTTCTACCCGCTGCTGTCAGAGTCTTGGTCAATGAGATGGACTCTTGATCCACCTCATTAAGACCTTGCACCTTATTGGCTACCTGCACCGCACTCTCTCTCTCTGCAAATGCAACGCCCTATTCAGCTTCTGTTATTGTTTTGCCTCAATGACGTGTGTGAGCAGTGTGAGGACGAGCTTTCCACACGGGACAACACTGAAGCAACTCCGAAGAAGCAACTGTCGGCCCCGTCCGATCCCAGGTGGAAAGGAAGCTGGGAACCAATGAGTGGGCGAAGCTGGAACTTGGCCTCAGTTTTCACGAGCAACCTTCCAGCCGTTTCTGGGATCTCCAGAATTGGACAGGAGGTCGGGGGGGGGGTGGGGAACAAAACCAGGGGTCAAAGATTTAGGGTGAGAGGAGAAAGATTTAAACGGGACACGAGGGTAACGTTTTCATACGGAGCGTGGTGAGTGAATGAAATGAGCTGCCAGAAGAAGTGGTAGAGGCAGATATCAAAGGTGAAGGGGCAAGACCGAGGTTTGTGGGGAAAATGGTGCCTGCTGGGTGGGCACCATGGACTGGTTGGGCCGTGCTGTACTACTCTGACTCTACACTCAGTGGCCACCTGCTCGTTAATGCACATACCTAATCGGCCAATCACGTGGCAGCAACTCCGTGCATAAAAGCAGGTAGACATGGTCAAGAGGGTCAGTGGTCGTTCAGACCAAATATCAAAACAAGGAAAGAAATGTGATCCAAGTGACTTTGACTGGGGAATGATTGCTGGTGCCAGATGGGGTGGTTTGAGTATCTCAGAAACTGCTGATCTCCTGGGGTTTTCACACAACAGTCTCTAGAGTTTACAGAGAATGGTCTAGTCAAGTCAAGTCACTTTTTATTGTCATTTTCACCATAACTGCTGGTACAGTACATGGTAAAAACGAGACATTTTTCAAGACCATGGTGCTACATGAAACAGTACAAAAACTAGACTGAACTTCATAAAAACAACACAGAAAAAAAAAACTACACTGAACTACAGACCTACCTAGGACTGCCCAAAACAGTGTAGGCATTATAATAAATAATAAACAAGACACTAGGCGCAGTAGAGGGCAGTAAGTTGGTATCAGTCCAGACTCTGGGTATTGAGGAGTCTGATGGCTTGGGGGAAGAAACTGTTACACAGTCTGGTCGTGAGAACCTGAATGCTTTGGTGCCTTTTCCTAGATGGTAGGAGAGAGAAGAGTTTGTATGAGGGGTGCGTGGGGTCCTTCATAATGCTGTTTGCTTTGCAGATGCAGCGTGTGGTGTAAATGCCTATAATGGCGGGAAGAGAGACCCCAATGATCTTCTCAGCTGACCTCACTATCCGCTGCAGGGTCAAAAAACAAAAGAAACCTCCAGTGAGCAGCTGTTCTGTGGGTGAAAACACCTGGATAATGAGCAAGGTGAGAGGAGTCAGGGCATTAAGGGATACAGGGAGAAGGCTGGATCAGCCATGTTGAAATGGCGGAGCAGATTCGATGGGCGAAATGACCGAAGTCTGCTCTGGTTTCGAATGGCCAGGCAGACTCCAGCTGTTGGGACAGGGACTCCTCCACCTCGGGTAAAAGACTGTCACTACCCACCTCTCGTAACTTTAAGCTCCTTAAGTCCGCGGCTCCTGAAAGTGGCAACACGGTTGGTGGACGGGGTGGTAAAGAAGGTTTATGGCCCACTTGCCTTGATGGGTCGAGGCCTTGAGTGTGAGATTCAGGGAAATGTTGCAGCAGCATTAATCAGTGACCTGATAGGAGCACAGTAAAGGTAGTGAATCAACGAGGTTCACGGGCAGATGGAAACACAATATCAGGGCAGCCTTGGTCGACGCTCAGATTGCTGAAGGAACTCAGCAGATCAGGCAGCATCTTCAGACGGGGAATAATCAGTTGACGTCTCGGACCGAGACACTCCATCAGGGAGGGGGCAGACCCATTACTCCTACTGCTGGCTGCGATGTGTGACATGTCACTGAAGACTCCAGTTAATTTCTACAGATGTACTGTGGAGAGCATTCTGACCGGGTGCACAGGATCAGAAAAGCTGGGGAGGGTTGTAGACTCGGCCTTCCCTCCATCGAGGACATCTTCCAAAGGCCTCAAAATGGCGGCATCCATCGTTAAGCACGCCCATTATCCAGGACATGGCCTCTTCTCAGCAGGAAGGAGGTACAGGAGCCTGAAAGCACACTCTCAATACTTTATCAGCAGTTTCTTCCCCTCTGCCATCAGCATTTATCTTGCCATAAGGTCAAAGGAATGGAGGCTGCCACTTGGTGAAGCTGCTCTGTAACCTCCATCTTGTGAACTGTATCTTGCTCTGAGATAATCTAATCAGAACAGTTGAACATGGACACAAGGATATTCTACAATTGACCTGCTAACCATCATTCTCAGAGAAGCTGTGTACAGTACAGTCGGGGATTACTGTCTTCATTCCATTTCCACAGAGCGAAGACGCCTGTGCGTGTATTTGTTTAACATGTATGTGATGTCGCACTCCAAGAAGCACACGATACTTCACAAATCAACCAACTGATTCCAATGGCATGGAAACCACGATGATTGGAGCTAATGGATTTGTTGCAGCCTTCATCTGCCTTCATAGCCGCTGAGTTCGAAGTAACTTTGTCCGCCTGTTCCACCATTGAGGTCTTGGTTGGATTGTTCTTTGTCAGGGACCTCACCCTCGACCTTACCGCCAAGGGTGACACTACCGGGAGCATAGCTCCAGACAGCATCGCCCTCGGGATCTCAGGACCACACAAGCCTCTCCACCACAACAAGGTGACAATCCATGGAGAAGACAACACTGTGTCCAGTCCTGATGACGGGTCTCAGCCCAAAACATCGACTGGACTTTTTTTCTCCCCCCATAGATGCTGCCTGGCCTGCCGAGTTCCTCTGGCATTGTGTGTGCGTTGCTTTGATTTCCAGCATCTGCAGATTTTCTCCTTGTTGTGTAAAACGGAAGAAACCTCGTAACCTCGGCCCAGTGTGCGACGGGTTTGAACCAGAGTCGAAGAGGACAAAAGGAGGCCCTTTGACTACGTCCAATGGGAAGTTGCTACAGGCCAGTCAGGTGACTCAGAGCCAAATGAAATATTGACATTGAAATACAGCATTCAAACTGGTAAGGAGGGATTATAGAAGCAAAGGCTTTGAATGCAAAACAGCAACCAACCATCACCGATGTGGAGGGCCCACGTGGAGATTAGACTGCAGACTCCATTCCTCAGTGTCACTCTTTCTGTCCTTTGACTGTTCACGAAGGGTCATGAATACTCCGTAGGTGTGCGTTCACACAGGTACTCATAAGAACATAAGAACATAAGAGATAGGAGCAGGAGTAGGCCAATCGGCCCCTCAAGCCTGCTCCGCCATTCAATAAGATCATGGTTGATCCAATCTTAACTCTAGTTTTCATCAAATCCCACAAGGCAACAGTGCCAACCGGGGGGAAAAAAAACGATTTGCCAATTGAGGAGAAAAAATCTGGAAAATTCATCCAGGCTATCGAAAACTGGCCCAGGAAATCACATGGCTGATCTAAACCTAGCCTCATGTCCACTTACCTGCTCACTCACCGTATCCCCTAATGCCATTTTTATCCAGGAAAATGTCTATCTCCGTTTTGAATTTATTGAGTGTAGTAGCTTCCACAGCTCTCTGGGCAGTAAATTCCACAGCCCCACTACCCTCTGAGTGAAGAAATTTCTCCTCATTTCAGTCCTGGAACGGCATCCCCTTATTTTAAGATTATGCCCCCTAGTCCTAGTTTCACCCATCATTGGGAACATTCTCCCAGCATCCACCCGATCAAGCCCCCTCATAATCTTATATGTTTCAATAAGATCGCCTCTCATTCTTCGGAACTCCAATGAGTAGAGTCCCAATCTACTCAACCTCTCATCATACAACAACCCACCCATCCCCGGAATTAACCTAGTGAACCTTCTCTGCACTGCCTCGAGAGCCAGTATGTCCTTTCTTAAATATGAACACCAGAACTGCACGCAGTCTCACCAATACCCGGTACAACTGCAGTAAGACCTCCTTGTTCTTATACTCTTGTGCAAATTCACGCATTCTTCCGCTGAGTCGGTAAATGTGACAACCGGCCGTCCCACCACTGACCACCTCTACAGTGGGTATTGCTGAAGGGTCTCGGCCCAAAACGTCGACTGCTCACTCTTTTTCCACAGATGCTGCCTGGCCTGCCAAGATCCTTCAGCATTTTGTGTGTGTGTGGGGTCAATAAGTACAGATTCTCTTTGTGCCTAACTGACCATTCTTACTAAGACCTGTAAGACCATTCTTACAGGCCCAACGGCCTCTTCACCTTTCCTAATCCAGTGAAAGGGATTGAAGAAAGACAGAACTTGCCAATTCCACGTTCTTAGAAGTTTTTGCAAAAAGATTTAGCATGACATCTAGAATTTTGACGAACTTCGATAGATGGACAGTGGAGGGTGTCCTGACTGAATCATGATGAAAGTCTGGTCTGGAAGCACCAATGCCGTTGAATGGAAAAACCTACCGAAAGTGCGTACAGCCCAGTCCATCCAGGGCAAAGTCCCCCCCACCACAAGGAGCACCATCTCAGGAAAGCAGCGTCCATCATCAAGAACCTCCACCATCCAGGTCATGCTCTCCGACCTCCCCAACCCCAGGTGCAGTGTCCACTTACTCTGCGATCGCATGTCGACGGAGAAGGGAGACGAGCAAGGGATGGCGCCCAATGCACCCATGGTCTCCAGGATGCCGCTCTGGACCCCAAACAAAACCAGGACCATGGTGACGCAGATGAACTTGCCCTGGAGTCCGTAGCCAGGGAGTGAACTCTTGGTGGCCTTGTAGAAGAGGAGGTAGCCGTAGAAGGAGAGGAACGTGGAGGCACCGATGATTATGTGCATGTAGATGTTGGGGCTGCGGAAGCCCACCTGTGGGGAGGAGACAGAGGCAGGTCACTCCAGGATATGTCCCTCCTCCCATCCTTGTCCTCTTCATGTCACTCCCCATGTGATGGAGAGGGATCCTCATTCCTGTATGTGATGGGGACAGTGCGGAGAGAGCTTCCCAGTGTCTGACCCCCCCCCCCCCGCCCCCCCAGGTGAAGGCATGGTATAATCTGAGGGAGATTCACTCTGTGTCTCACCCCGGGAGTGTGGATGGGACGGTGTGGAGGGAGCTTCACACTGTGTCCGACCCCGGGAGTGTGGATGGGACGGTGTGGAGGGAGATTCACTCTGTGTCTCACCCCGGGAGTGTGTGATGGGACGGTGTGGAGGGAGATTCACTCTGTGTCTGACCCCGGGAGTGTGGATGGGACGGTGTGGAGGGAGATTCACTCTGTGTCTGACCCTGGGAGTGTGTGATGGGACGGTGTGGAGGGAGATTCACTCTGTGCCTGACCCCGGGAGTGTGTGATGGGACGGTGTGGAGGGAGATTCATTCTGTGTCTGACCCCGGGAGTGCGTGATGGGACGGTGAGGAGGGAGATTCACTCTGTGCCTGACCCCGGGAGTGTGTGATGGGACGGTGTGGAGGGAGATTCATTCTGTGTCTGACCCCGGGAGTGTGTGATGGGACGGTGAGGAGGGAGATTCACTCTGTGTCTGACCCTGGGAGTGTGTGATGGGACGGTGTGGAGGGAGTTTCACTCTGTGTCTGACACCGGGAGTGTAAGATGGGACGGTGTGGAGGGAGTTTCACTCTGTGTCTGACACCGGGAGTGTAAGATGGGACGGTGTGGAGGGAGTTTCACTCTGTGTCTGACCCCGGGAGTGTGTGATGGGATGGTGCACATGGAGCCTCACCCTGTCTCACCTCAGGAGACAGGACAGGGCGGACAGATGGTGTAAAAGGCCATTTCCAATCTTTAGTATTTGATGGACCCTTAATATCAAATGAGGGGTCCGTGGATCCAAGGGTGAGGGAGCTCAGTCCAGGAACTCTGCAGCCAGTACTCACCTCCCCGTAATCGTACTTCTCGTCCGTCCACAGGACCAGCAGCACGAAGAACAGTGCGGTCCTGACCACGGACAGCTGGAACACCGCGACCGTCATCCAGCGCAGGCTCACCCTTGGGAGTGGGATGAGAGGGCAGGTTACCCCGCCAGGTTCCTGTCACTCTGAAACCCCTGACCTCAGTGTCTTCCACTGTAAATTCCTCCATTCATCGGTCTACCCCTCTCGAACTTCCCTCCCTCTCCCCTCACCCTCCCACGTGATCACCGTCCACCTACCCTCCCACACGATCATCACCCTCAAACCTTCCCCTCGCCCAACCACCCCAACACCCTCCCACTCCCCCAATACCATCATCGTCCGCTCCCCCTCCTACTCATCACACTCACCATCCCACCCCACTCACCCATCCTCCAACTCCCAGCACACCCCGTCACCCACCCACTGTCCCCCTCCCAACAACCTATCACCCTCCCACCTACCCCCTCACTGTCTCTCTCTCCTTCTGCCCCCCACCCCATCGCCCTCCTATTGCACACCCTCCAAAACCTTACTCTCCCCTTCCACTCAACTTCACTTTTGTTTAACCTTACTCTCAAACTGTTACTTGCCTCCTCCACCCCACCCTCCCACTCTCTCATTCTCTTTCCTCCCTACCACACCATCACACCTCACACTTACCCCAGACAACCTTTCCCTTTATCCTCCCTCTCCACTGTTCCTAGTCTCCCTGCTCCTCTCTCAGCCCCTCCCCTCACACCACCAACTTCCTTTTCCATCATCCGTTCCTACTGTTCCCATTCTCTCGCAATGGGACCCCTCTTTCCATTTTCATGCAACGGGACTCCTCCCCTTCCCATTCTCTCCCAACGGGACCCCTACCCTTCCCATTCACTCCAAATGGGACAACTCCCCTTCCCATTCTCTCCCAATGGGACGCCACCCCTTCCCATTCTCTCCCAATGGGACGCCACCCCTTCCCATTCTCTCCCAATGGGACCATTCCCCTTCCCATTCTCTCCCAATGGGACGCCACCCCTTCCCATTCTCTCCCAATGGGACCCCTCCCCTTCCCAATCACTCCAACCATAATCACTCCCAATCGGACTCTACCGTTCTCATTCTCTCCAAATGGGACCCCTACCCTTCCTATTCTCTCCCAATGGGACCCCTGTCCTTCCCATTCTCTCCCAACAGGACTACTCCCCTTCCCATTCTCTCCCAACGGGACAACTCCCCTTCACATTCTCTCCCAACGGGACGTCTATTCTTCCCATTCTCTCCCAATGGGACCACTCCCCTTCCCTTCCCATTCTATCCCAATGGGACCCACGCCGTTCACAAACTCTCCCAATGGGACCCCTCCACTTCCCATTTACTCCAAATGGGACCCCTCCTCTTCCCATTTTCTCCAAATGGAACGCCTACCCTTCCCATTCTCTCCCAATGGGACACCTCCACTTCCCATTCTCTCCCAATGGGACCCGTCCCCGTCCCATTCACTCCAACCGTCATCACTCCCAATGGGACACCTCATCCCATTCTCTCCCAACGGGACCCCTCCTCTTCCCATTCTCTCCCAATGGGACACCTCCCCTTCCCATTCTCGCCCAATGGGACCCGTCCCCTTCCCATTCACTCCAACCGTCATCACTCCCAATGGGACCCCTTCACTTCCCATTTTCTCCCAATGGGACACCTCCCCTTCCCATTCATTCCAACCGTCATCACTCCCAATGGGACACCTCATCCCATTCTCTCCCAACGGGACACCTCCTCTTCCCATTCTCTCCCAACGGGACACCTCCCCTTCCCATTCTCTCCAAATGGGACCCGTCCCCTTCCCATTCACTCCAACCGTCATCACTCCCAATGGGACACCTCCTCATCCCATTCTCTCCCAATCGGACCCTTCCCCTTCCCATTCTCTCCAAATGGGACCCGTCCCCTTCCCATTCACTCCAACCGTCATCACTCCCAATGGGACACCTCCTCATCCCATTCTCTCCCAATCGGACCCTTCCCCTTCCCATTCTCTCCCAATGGGACCCCTCCCCTTCCCATTCATTCCAACCGTCATCACTCCCAATGGGACACCTCATCCCATTTTCTCCCGACGGGACCCCTCCTTTTCCCATTCTCTCCCAATGGGACACCTCCCCTTCCCATTCTCTCCAAATGGGACCCGTCCCCTTCCCATTCACTCCAACCGGCATCACTCCCAATGGGACACCTCTTCTTCCCATTTTCTCCCAATGGGACCCCTCCCCTTCCCATTCATTCCAACCGTCATCACTCCCAATGGGACACCTCCTCATCCCATTCTCTCCCAACAGGACCCCTCCCCTTCCAATTCTCTCCTAATGGGACTCCTCCCCTTCCTATTCTCTCCCAATGGGACCACTCCGCTTCCCATTCACTTACAATGGGAACCCTCCCCTTCCCATTCTCTCCCGGGACCCCTCCCCTTCCCTCCGATCCTCATCACTCCCAATGGGACCCCTCCCCTTCCCATTCTCTCCAATGGGACCCCTCTTTCCATTTTCATGCAACGGGACTCCTCCCCTTCACATTCTCTCCCAAAGGGACCCCTATTCTTCCCATTGCCTCCCAATGGGACCCATCCCCTTCCCACTCTCTCCCGATGGGACCCCTCCCCTTCCCATTCTCACCCAATGGGACACCTCACCTTCCCATTCTCTCCCAATGGGACCCATCCCCTTCCCATTCACTCCAACCGTCATCACTCCCAATGGGACCCCTCCTCTTCCCACTTTCTCCCAATGGGACCCCTCCTCTTCCCACTTTCTCCCAATGGGACCCCAATCCTTCCCATTCATTCCAACCGTCATCACTCCCAATGGGACAACTCCCCTTCCCATTTTCTCCCAATGGGACACCTCCCCTTCCCATTCATTCCAACCGTCATCACTCCCAATCGGACACCTCATCCCATTTTCTCCCAATGGGACACCTCCCCTTCCTATTCATTCCAACCATCATCATTCCCAATGGGACACCTCATCCCATTTTCTCCCAACGGGACCCCTCCTCCTCCCATTCTCTCCCAACGGGACACCTCCCCTTCCTATTCTCTCCCAATGGGACCTGTCCCCTTCCCATTCTCTCCCAATGGGACCCGTCCCCTTCCCATTCACTCCAACTATCATCACTCCCAATGGGACCCCTCCTCTTCCCATTCTCTCCCAATGGGACACCTCCCCTTCCTATTCTCTCACAATGGGACCTGTCCCCTTCCCATTCACTCCAACCGTCATCACTCCCAATGGGATCCTTCCCCTTCCCATTCTCTCCCAATGGGACCCGTCCCCTTCCCATTCACTCCAACTATCATCACTCCCAATGGGACCCCTCCTCTTCCCATTCTCTCCCAATGGGACACCTCCCCTTCCCATTCTGTCCCAATGGGACCGTTCTCCTTCCCATTCTCTCCCAATCGGACCCTTCCCCTTCCCATTCTCTCCAAATGGGACCCGTCCCCTTCCCATTCACTCCAACCGTCATCACTCCCAATGGGACACCTCCCCTTCCCATTCTGTCCCAATGGGACCGTTCTCCTTCCCATTCTCTCCCAATCGGACCCTTCCCCTTCCCATTCTCTCCAAATGGGACCCGTCCCCTTCCCATTCACTCCAACCGTCATCACTCCCAATGGGACCCCTCCTCTTCCCATTTTCTCCCAATGGGACCCCTTCCCGTCCCATTCTCTCCCAATGGGACCCGTGCCATTCTTATTCACACCAACTGTCATCTCTCCCAAATTTGACACCTCCTCTTCCCATTTACTCCAAATGGGACCCCTCCTATTCCCATTTTCTCCCAATGGGACCCCTCCCCTTCCCATTCATTCCAACCGTCATCACTCCCAATGGGACCCCTCCCCTTCCCATTCATTCCAACCGTCATCACTCCCAATGGGACACCTCCTCATCCCATTCTCTCCCAACCGGACCCCTCCGCTTCCTATTCTCTCCTAACGGGACTCCTCCCCTTCCTATTCTCTCCCAATGGGACCCCTCCGCTTCCCATTCACTTCCAATGGGAACCCCCATTCTCTCCCGGGACCCCTGCCCTTCCCCTTCACTCCGAATAAGACCCCTCTTCCCATTTTCATGCAACAGGACCCCTCCCCTTCCCATTCCCTCCCAATGGGATCCGTCCCCTTCACATTCTCTCCCAACGGGACCCCTATCCTTCCCATTCCCTCCCAATGGGACCCCTCCGCTTCCCATTCATTTCCAATGGGACCCCTCCCCTTCCCCTTCACTCCAATCGTCATCACTCCCAATGGAACCCCTCCCCTTCCCATTCTCTCCCAATGGGACCCCTCCCCTTCCCATTCTCTCCCAATGGGACCCCTCCCCTTCCCATTCTCTCCCAATGGGACCCCTCCCCTTCCCATTCTCTCCCAATGGGACCGTTCCCCTCCCCATTCTCTCCCAATGGGACCCTTCCCCTTCCCATTCCCTCCCAACGGGACCCCTCCACTTCCCATTCACTCAGACCGTCATCACTCTCAATGGGACCCTTCCCCTTCCCATTCATTCTGACCCTCACCAATGAGACCCCACCTCTTCCTTTCCCACTCCCTCCAACTGAACATCCCCTCCTGACTTTGCTCCTCCCTTCCATTGCTCTTTACCATTCTCTACAGTTACCACTCCCTCCATTGAGCCATCCTCAGCATGTCCCCATCCACCACAGCGCCCTCCAAAGTTCCCACCTGGTGACAGAAATGAAGGGACAACAGCAACAGCAACAGCAGGGGAAGGGACTGGGAGAAACCTGCTCCCCGGCCAGACGCTCCAACATGCTCGCCTTCCCTCCGAAGAAGTCTGTGATCAGCCCCAGGAATTTCCAAAGTGTAATGGAGTGGTAGCTGGAAGAAAGAGGCTGGAGAGAGCCATTCCCAGACAACAACCAATCACCAACAGGCCCTAACAGGCCTGAGAACCAATCAGAAACCAACGTGGATATCAAGAACCAATCAGATTCAATGTAGTCTCACTGGGAGTGAGGATGGTGGGACTGAATGGGAAGGGGTGGGTCCCACTGGGACTGAATGGGAAGGGGTGGGTCCCACTGGGAGTGAATGGGAAGGGGTGGGTCCCATTGGGAGTGATTGGGAAGGAGTGGGTCCCACTGGGAGAGAATGAATGGGAAGGGGTGGGTCCCACTGGGAGAGAATGAATGGGAAGGGCTGGGTCCCACTGGGACTGAATGGGAAGGGGTGGGTCCCATTGGGACTGAATGGGAAGGGGTGGGTCCCATTGGGAGTGAATGGGTAGGAGTGGGTCCCATTGGGAGTGAATGGGAAGGGGTGGGTCCCATTGGGAGTAAATGGGAAGGGGTGGGTCCCATTGGGAGTGATTGGGAAGGAGTGGGTCCACTGGGAGAGAATGAATGGGAAGGGGTGGATCCCACTGGGAGAGAATGAATGGGAAGGGCTGGGTCCCACTGGGATTGAATGGGAAGGGGTGGGTCCCATTGGGACTGAATGGGAAGGGGTGGGTCCCACAAGGAGAGAATGAATGGGAAGGGGTGGGTCCCACAAGGAGAGAATGAATGGGAAGGGGTGGGTCCCACTGGGAGAGAATGAATGGGAAGGGGTGGGTCCCACTGGGAGAGAATGAATGGGAAGGGCTGGGTCCCACTGGGACTGAATGGGAAGGGGTGGGTCCCATTGGGACTGAATGGGGTGGGTCCCATTGGGAGTGAATGGGTAGGAGTGGGTCCCATTGGGAGTGAATGGGTAGGAGTGGGTCCCATTGGGAGTGAATGGGTAGGAGTGGGTCCCATTGGGAGTGATTGGGAAGGAGTGGGTCCCACTGGGAGAGAATGAATGGGAAGGGGTGGGTCCCACTGGGAGAGAATGAATGGGAAGGGGTGGGTCCCACTGGGAGAGAATGAATGGGAAGGGCTGGGTCCCATTGGGACTGAATGGGAAGGGGTGGGTCCCATTGGGACTGAATGGGAAGGGGTGGGTCCCATTGGGAGTGAATGGGAAGGATTGGGTCCAACAAGGACAGAATGAATGGGAAGGGGTGGGTCCCACTGGGAGAGAATGAATGGGAAGGGGTGGGTCCCATTGGGACTGAATGAAAAGGGGTGGGTCCCACTGGGAGAGAATGAATGGGAAGGGGTGGGTACAACCGGGAGTGAATGAATGGGAAAGGATGGGTCCCACCGGGAGTGAATGAATGGAAAGGGGTGGGTCCCAATGGGAGTGAATGAATGGAAAGGGGTGGGTCCCATTGGGAGTGAATGAATGGGAAGGGGTGGGTCCCACTGGGACTGAATGTGAAGCGGTGGGTCCCACTGGGAGTGAATGAATGGGAGGGGGTGGGTCCCAATGGGACTGAATGGGAAGGGGTGGGACCCCCTTGAGAGAATGAATGGGAAGGTGTGGGTCCCATTTGGAGTGAATGGGAAGGGGTGGGTCCCATTGGGAGTGAATGGGAAGGATTGGGTCCCACAAGGAGAGAATAAGTGGGAAAAGGTGGGTCCCACATGGAGAGAATGAATGGGAAGGGGTGGGTCCCACCGGGAGAGAATGAGTGGGAAGGGGTAGGTCCCACCGGGAGAGAATGAATGGGGGGTGGGTCCCATTGGGAGTGAATGAATGGGAAGGGGTGGGTCCCACCGGGAGAGGATGAAAGGGAAGGGGTGGGTCCCATTGGGAGAGAATGAATGGGAAGGGGTGGGTCCCATTGGGAGTGAGTGAATGGGAAGGGGTGGGACCCACCGGGAGAGAATGAATGGGAAGGGGTGGGTCCCACTGGGAGAGAATGAGTGGGAAGGGTGGGTACGATTGGGAGAGAATGAATGGGAAGGGGTGGGTCCCATTGGGAGTGAATGAATGGGAAGGGGTGGGTCCCACCGGGAGAGGATGAATGGGAAGGGGTGGGTCCCATTGGGAGAGAATGAATGGGAAGGGGTGGGTCCCATTGGGAGTGAGTGAATGGGAAGGGGTGGGACCCACGGGGAGAGAATGAATGGGAAGGGGTGGGTCCCACTGGGAGAGAATGAGTGGGAACGGTGGGTCCGATTGGGAGTGAATGAATGGAAAGGGGTGGGTCCCATTGGGAGTGAATGAATGAGAAGGGGTGGGTCCCATTGGGAGTGAATGAATGGGACGCGGTGGGTCCCACTGGGAGAGAATGAATGGGAAGGGGTGGGTCCCACTGGGAGAGAATGAATGGGAAGGGCTGGGTCCCACTGGGACTGAATGGGAAGGGGTGGGTCCCATTGGGACTGAATGGGAAGGGGTGGGTCCCATTGGGATTGAATGGGTAGGAGTGGGTCCCATTGGGAGTGAATGGGAAGGGGTGGGTCCCATTGGGAGTAAATGGGAAGGGGTGGGTCCCATTGGGAGTAAATGGGAAGGAGTGGGTCCCACTAGGAGAGAATGAATGGGAAGGGGTGGGTCCCACTGGGAGAGAATGAATGGGAGGGGCTGGGTCCCACTGGGACTGAATGGGAAGGGGTGGGTCCCATTGGGACTGAATGGGAAGGGGTGGGTCCCATTGGGAGTGAATGGGAAGGATTGGGTCCCACAAGGAGAGAATGAATGGGAAAAGGTGGGTCCCACATGGAGAGAATGAATGGGAAAGGGTGGATCCCACTGGGAGAGAATGAATGGGAAGGGGTGGGTCCCATTGGGACTGAATGGGAATGGGTGGGTCCCACAAGGAGAGAATGAATGGGAAAGGGTAGGACCCCCTTGAGAGAATGAATGGGAAGGTGTGGGTCCCACTGGGAGAGAATGAATGGGAAGGGGTGGGACCCACTGGGAGTGAATGAATGGGAAGGGGTGGGTCCCACCGGTAGAGAATGAATGGGAAGGAGTGGGTCCCACTGGGACTGAATGTGAAGGGGCGGGTCCCACTGGGAGTGAATGAATGGGAGGGGGTGGGTCCCAATGGGACTGAATGGGAAGGGGTGGGTCCCACAAGGAGAGAATGAATGGGAAAGGGTGGATCCCACCTTGAGAGAATGAATGGGAAGGGGTGGGTCCCATTGGGACTGAATGGAAAGGGGTGTGTCCCATTTGGAGTGAATGGGAATGGGTGGGTCCCATTGGGAGTGAATGGGAAGGACTGGGTCCCACAAGGAGAGAATAAATGGGAAAAGGTGGGTCCCACATGGAGAGAATGAATGGGAAAAGGTGGGTCCCACATGGAGAGAATGAATGGGAAGGGGTGGGTTCCACTGGCAGTGAATGAAAGGGAAGTGGTGGGTCCCACTGGGAGTGAATGAATGGGACGCGGTGGGTCCCACGGGGAGAGAATGAATGGGAAGGGGTAGGTCCCACCGGGAGAGAATGAATGGGAAGGGGTGGGTCCCATTGGGAGTGAGTGAATGGGAAGGGGTGGGTCCCACCGGGAGAGGATGAAAGGGAAGGGGTGGGTCCCATTGGGAGAGAATGAATGGGAAGGGGTGGGTCCCATTGGGAGTGAGTGAATGGGAAGGGGTGGGACCCACCGGGAGAGAATGAATGGGAAGGGGTGGGTCCCACTGGGAGAGAATGAGTGGGAAGGGTGGGTACGATTGGGAGAGAATGAATGGGAAGGGGTGGGTCCCATTGGGAGTGAATGAATGGGAAGGGGTGGGTCCCACCGGGAGAGGATGAATGGGAAGGGGTGGGTCCCATTGGGAGAGAATGAATGGGAAGGGGTGGGTCCCATTGGGAGTGAGTGAATGGGAAGGGGTGGGACCCACGGGGAGAGAATGAATGGGAAGGGGTGGGTCCCACTGGGAGAGAATGAGTGGGAACGGTGGGTCCGATTGGGAGTGAATGAATGGAAAGGGGTGGGTCCCATTGGGAGTGAATGAATGAGAAGGGGTGGGTCCCATTGGGAGTGAATGAATGGGACGCGGTGGGTCCCACTGGGAGAGAATGAATGGGAAGGGGTGGGTCCCACTGGGAGAGAATGAATGGGAAGGGCTGGGTCCCAATGGGACTGAATGGGAAGGGGTGGGTCCCATTGGGACTGAATGGGAAGGGGTGGGTCCCATTGGGATTGAATGGGTAGGAGTGGGTCCCATTGGGAGTGAATGGGAAGGGGTGGGTCCCATTGGGAGTAAATGGGAAGGGGTGGGTCCCATTGGGAGTAAATGGGAAGGAGTGGGTCCCACTGGGAGAGAATGAATAGGAAGGGGTGGGTCCCACTGGGAGAGAATGAATGGGAAGGGCTGGGTCCCAATGGGACTGAATGGGAAGGGGTGGGTCCCATTGGGACTGAATGGGAAGGGGTGGGTCCCATTGGGATTGAATGGGTAGGAGTGGGTCCCATTGGGAGTGAATGGGAAGGGGTGGGTCCCATTGGGAGTAAATGGGAAGGGGTGGGTCCCATTGGGAGTAAATGGGAAGGAGTGGGTCCCACTGGGAGAGAATGAATGGGAAGGGGTGGGTCCCACTGGGAGAGAATGAATGGGAGGGGCTGGGTCCCACTGGGACTGAATGGGAAGGGGTGGGTCCCATTGGGACTGAATGGGAAGGGGTGGGTCCCATTGGGAGTGAATGGGAAGGATTGGGTCCCACAAGGAGAGAATGAATGGGAAAAGGTGGGTCCCACATGGAGAGAATGAATGGGAAAGGGTGGATCCCACTGGGAGAGAATGAATGGGAAGGGGTGGGTCCCATTGGGACTGAATGGGAATGGGTGGGTCCCACAAGGAGAGAATGAATGGGAAAGGGTGGGACCCCCTTGAGAGAATGAATGGGAAGGTGTGGGTCCCACTGGGAGAGAATGAATGGGAAGGGGTGGGACCCACTGGGAGTGAATGAATGGGAAGGGGTGGGTCCCACTGGGACTGAATGTGAAGGGGCGGGTCCCACTGGGAGTGAATGAATGGGAGGGGGTGGGTCCCAATGGGACTGAATGGGAAGGGGTGGGTCCCACAAGGAGAGAATGAATGGGAAAGGGTGGATCCCACCTTGAGAGAATGAATGGGAAGGGGTGGGTCCCATTGGGACTGAATGGAAAGGGGTGTGTCCCATTTGGAGTGAATGGGAATGGGTGGGTCCCATTGGGAGTGAATGGGAAGGACTGGGTCCCACAAGGAGAGAATAAATGGGAAAAGGTGGGTCCCACATGGAGAGAATGAATGGGAAAAGGTGGGTCCCACATGGAGAGAATGAATGGGAAGGGGTGGGTTCCACTGGCAGTGAATGAAAGGGAAGTGGTGGGTCCCACTGGGAGTGAATGAATGGGACGCGGTGGGTCCCACCGGGAGAGAATGAATGGGAAGGGGTAGGTCCCACCGGGAGAGAATGAATGGGAAGGGGTGGGTCCCATTGGGAGTGAGTGAATGGGAAGGGGTGGGTCCCACCGGGAGAGGATGAAAGGGAAGGGGTGGGTCCCATTGGGAGAGAATGAATGGGAAGGGGTGGGTCCCATTGGGAGTGAGTGAATGGGAAGGGGTGGGACCCACCGGGAGAGAATGAATGGGAAGGGGTGGGTCCCACTGGGAGAGAATGAGTGGGAAGGGTGGGTACGATTGGGAGAGAATGAATGGGAAGGGGTGGGTCCCATTGGGAGTGAATGAATGGGAAGGGGTGGGTCCCACCGGGAGAGGATGAATGGGAAGGGGTGGGTCCCATTGGGAGAGAATGAATGGGAAGGGGTGGGTCCCATTGGGAGTGAGTGAATGGGAAGGGGTGGGACCCACGGGGAGAGAATGAATGGGAAGGGGTGGGTCCCACTGGGAGAGAATGAGTGGGAACGGTGGGTCCGATTGGGAGTGAATGAATGGAAAGGGGTGGGTCCCATTGGGAGTGAATGAATGAGAAGGGGTGGGTCCCATTGGGAGTGAATGAATGGGACGCGGTGGGTCCCACTGGGAGAGAATGAATGGGAAGGGGTGGGTCCCACTGGGAGAGAATGAATGGGAAGGGCTGGGTCCCACTGGGACTGAATGGGAAGGGGTGGGTC
This sequence comes from Hypanus sabinus, assembly GCF_030144855.1. NCBI lineage: Eukaryota > Metazoa > Chordata > Chondrichthyes > Myliobatiformes > Dasyatidae > Hypanus > Hypanus sabinus. The sequence continues at coordinate 28,343,595 of NC_082729.1, read as the reverse complement.
CCATTGGGACTGAATGGGAAGGGGTGGGTCCCATTGGGATTGAATGGGTAGGAGTGGGTCCCATTGGGAGTGAATGGGAAGGGGTGGGTCCCATTGGGAGTAAATGGGAAGGGGTGGGTCCCATTGGGAGTAAATGGGAAGGAGTGGGTCCCACTGGGAGAGAATGAATGGGAAGGGGTGGGTCCCACTGGGAGAGAATGAATGGGAGGGGCTGGGTCCCACTGGGACTGAATGGGAAGGGGTGGGTCCCATTGGGACTGAATGGGAAGGGGTGGGTCCCATTGGGAGTGAATGGGAAGGATTGGGTCCCACAAGGAGAGAATGAATGGGAAAAGGTGGGTCCCACATGGAGAGAATGAATGGGAAAGGGTGGATCCCACTGGGAGAGAATGAATGGGAAGGGGTGGGTCCCATTGGGACTGAATGGGGATGGGTGGGTCCCACAAGGAGAGAATGAATGGGAAAGGGTGGGACCCCCTTGAGAGAATGAATGGGAAGGTGTGGGTCCCACTGGGAGAGAATGAATGGGAAGGGGTGGGACCCACTGGGAGTGAATGAATGGGAAGGGGTGGGTCCCACCGGTAGAGAATGAATGGGAAGGAGTGGGTCCCACTGGGACTGTATGTGAAGGGGCGGGTCCCACTGGGAGTGAATGAATGGGAGGGGGTGGGTCCCAATGGGACTGAATGGGAAGGGGTGGGTCCCACAAGGAGAGAATGAATGGGAAAGGGTGGATCCCACCTTGAGAGAATGAATGGGAAGGGGTGGGTCCCATTGGGACTGAATGGAAAGGGGTGTGTCCCATTTGGAGTGAATGGGAATGGGTGGGTCCCATTGGGAGTGAATGGGAAGGACTGGGTCCCACAAGGAGAGAATAAATGGGAAAAGGTGGGTCCCACATGGAGAGAATGAATGGGAAAAGGTGGGTCCCACATGGAGAGAATGAATGGGAAGGGGTGGGTTCCACTGGCAGTGAATGAAAGGGAAGTGGTGGGTCCCACTGGGAGTGAATGAATGGGACGCGGTGGGTCCCACCGGGAGAGAATGAATGGGAAGGGGTAGGTCCCACCGGGAGAGAATGAATGGGAAGGGGTGGGTCCCATTGGGAGTGAATGAATGGGAAGGGGTGGGTCCCACCGGGAGAGGATGAATGGGAAGGGGTGGGTCCCATTGGGAGAGAATGAATGGGAAGGGGTGGGTCCCATTGGGAGTGAGTGAATGGGAAGGGGTGGGTCCCACCGGGAGAGGATGAATGGGAAGGGGTGGGACCCACCGGGAGAGAATGAATGGGAGGGGGTGGGTCCCAATGGGACTGAATGGGAAGGGGTGGGTCCCACAAGGAGAGAATGAATGGGAAAGGGTGGATCCCACCTTGAGAGAATGAATGGGAAGGGGTGGGTCCCATTGGGACTGAATGGAAAGGGGTGTGTCCCATTTGGAGTGAATGGGAATGGGTGGGTCCCATTGGGAGTGAATGGGAAGGACTGGGTCCCACAAGGAGAGAATAAATGGGAAAAGGTGGGTCCCACATGGAGAGAATGAATGGGAAAAGGTGGGTCCCACATGGAGAGAATGAATGGGAAGGGGTGGGTTCCACTGGGAGTGAATGAAAGGGAAGTGGTGGTTCCCACTGGGAGTGAATGAAAGGGAAGTGGTGGTTCCCACTGGGAGTGAATGAATGGGACGCGGTGGGTCCCACCGGGAGAGAATGAATGGGAAGGGGTAGGTCCCACCGGGAGAGAATGAATGGGAAGGGGCGGGTCCCATTGGGAGTGAATGAATGGGAAGGGGTGGGTCCCACCGGGAGAGGATGAATGGGAAGGGGTGGGTCCCATTGGGAGAGAATGAATGGGAAGGGGTGGGTCCCATTGGGAGTGACTGAATGGGAAGGGGTGGGTCCCACCAGGAGAGGATGAATGGGAAGGGGTGGGACCCACCGGGAGAGAATGAATGGGAAGGGGTGGGTCCCACTGGGAGAGAATGAGTGGGAAGGGAGGATCCGATTGGGAGAGAATGAATGTGAAGGGGTGGGTCCCACTGGGAGAGAATGAATGTGAAGGGGTGGGTCCCACTGGGAGAGAATGAATGGGTAGGAGTGGGTCCCATTGGGAGTGAATGGGAAGGGGTGGGTCCCATTGGGATTGAATGGGTAGGAGTGGGTCCCATTGGGAGTGAATGGGAAGGGGTGGGTCCCATTGGGAGTAAATGGGAAGGGGTGGGTCCCATTGGGAGTAAATGGGAAGGAGTGGGTCCCACTGGGAGAGAATGAATGGGAAGGGGGTGGGTCCCACTGGGAGAGAATGAATGGGAGGGGCTGGGACCCACTGGGACAGAATGGGAAGGGGTGGGTCCCATTGGGACTGAATGGGAAGGGGTGGGTCCCATTGGGAGTGAATGGGAAGGAGTGGGTCCCACTGGGAGAGAATGAATGGGAAGGGGTGGGTTCCACTGGGAGAGAATGAATGGGAAGGGCTGGGTCTCACTGGGACAGAATGGGAAGGGGTGGGTCCCATTGGGACTGAATGGGAAGGGGTGGGTCCCACAAGGAGAGAATGAATGGGAAAGGGTGGGACCCCCTTGAGAGAATGAATGGGAAGGTGTGGGTCCCACTGGGAGAGAATGAATGGGAAGGGGTGGGTCCCACTGGGAGAGAATGAATGGGAGGGGCTGGGTCCCACTGGGACAGAATGGGAAGGGGTGGGTCCCATTGGGACTGAATGGGAAGGGGTGGGTCCCATTGGGAGTGAATGGGAAGGAGTGGGTCCCACTGGGAGAGAATGAATGGGAAGGGGTGGGTTCCACTGGGAGAGAATGAATGGGAAGGGCTGGGTCTCACTGGGACAGAATGGGAAGGGGTGGGTCCCATTGGGACTGAATGGGAAGGGGTGGGTCCCACAAGGAGAGAATGAATGGGAAAGGGTGGGATCCCCTTGAGAGAATGAATGGGAAGGTGTGGGTCCCACTGGGAGAGAATGAATGGGAAGGGGTGGGACCCACTGGGAGTGAATGAATGGGAAGGGGTGGGTCCCACCCGTAGAGAATGAATGGGAAAGAGTGGGTCCCACTGGGACTGAATGTGAAGGGGCGGGTCCCATTGGGATTGAATGGGTAGGAGTGGGTCCCATTGGGAGTGAATGGGAAGGGGTGGGTCCCATTGGGAGTAAATGGGAAGGGGTGGGTCCCATTGGGAGTAAATGGGAAGGAGTGGGTCCCACTGGGAGAGAATGAATGGGAAGGGGTGGGTCCCACTGGGAGAGAATGAATGGGAGGGGCTGGGTCCCACTGGGACAGAATGGGAAGGGGTGGGTCCCATTGGGACTGAATGGGAAGGGGTGGGTCCCATTGGGAGTGAATGGGAAGGAGTGGGTCCCACTGGGAGAGAATGAATGGGAAGGGGTGGGTTCCACTGGGAGAGAATGAATGGGAAGGGCTGGGTCTCACTGGGACAGAATGGGAAGGGGTGGGTCCCATTGGGACTGAATGGGAAGGGGTGGGTCCCACAAGGAGAGAATGAATGGGAAAGGGTGGGACCCCCTTGAGAGAATGAATGGGAAGGTGTGGGTCCCACTGGGAGAGGATGAATGGGAAGGGGTGGGACCCACCGGGAGAGAATGAATGGGAAGGGGTGGGTCCCACTGGGAGAGAATGAGTGGGAAGGGTGGGTCCGATTGGGAGAGAATGAATGTGAAGGGGTGGGTCCCACTGGGAGAGAATGAATGGGTAGGAGTGGGTCCCATTGGGAGTGAATGGGAAGGGGTGGGTCCCATTGGGATTGAATGGGTAGGAGTGGGTCCCATTGGGAGTGAATGGGAAGGGGTGGGTCCCATTGGGAGTAAATGGGAAGGGGTGGGTCCCATTGGGAGTAAATGGGAAGGAGTGGGTCCCACTGGGAGAGAATGAATGGGAAGGGGTGGGTCCCACTGGGAGAGAATGAATGGGAGGGGCTGGGTCCCACTGGGACAGAATGGGAAGGGGTGGGTCCCATTGGGACTGAATGGGAAGGGGTGGGTCCCATTGGGAGTGAATGGGAAGGAGTGGGTCCCACTGGGAGAGAATGAATGGGAAGGTGTGGGTCCCACTGGGAGAGAATGAATGGGAAGGGCTGGGTCCCACTGGGACTGAATGGGAAGGGGTGGGTCCCATTGGGACTGAATGGGAAGGGGTGGGTCCCACAAGGAGAGAATGAATGGGAAAGGGTGGGACCCCCTTGAGAGAATGAATGGGAAGGTGTGGGTCCCACTGGGAGAGAATGAATGGGAAGGGGTGGGACCCACTGGGAGTGAATGAATGGGAAGGGGTGGGTCCCACCCGTAGAGAATGAATGGGAAAGAGTGGGTCCCACTGGGACTGAATGTGAAGGGGCGGGTCCCACTGGGAGTGAATGAATGGGAGGGGGTGGGTCCCACAAGGAGAGAATGAATGGGAAAGGGTGGATCCCACCTTGAGAGAATGAATGGGAAGGGGTGGGTCCCATTGGGACTGAATGGAAAGGGGTGTGTCCCATTTGGAGTGAATGGGAATGGGTGGGTCCCATTGGGAGTGAATGGGAAGGACTGGGTCCCACAAGGAGAGAATAAATGGGAAAAGGTGGGTCCCACATGGAGAGAATGAATGGGAAAAGGTGGGTCCCACATGGAGAGAATGAATGGGAAGGGGTGGTTTCCACTGGGAGTGAATGAAAGGGAAGTGGTGGGTCCCACTGGGAGTGAATGAATGGGACGCGGTGGGTCCCACCGGGAGAGAATGAATGGGAAGGGGTAGGTCCCACCGGGAGAGAATGAATGGGAAGGGATGGGTCCCATTGGGAGTGAATGAATGGGAAGGGGTGGGTCCCATTGGGAGTGAATGGGAAGGGGTGGGTCCCATTGGGATTGAATGGGTAGGAGTGGGTCCCATTGGGAGTGAATGGGAAGGGGTGGGTCCCATTGGGAGTAAATGGGAAGGGGTGGGTCCCATTGGGAGTAAATGGGAAGGAGTGGGTCCCACTGGGAGAGAATGAATGGGAAGGGGTGGGTCCCACTGGGAGAGAATGAATGGGAGGGGCTGGGTCCCACTGGGACAGAATGGGAAGGGGTGGGTCCCATTGGGACTGAATGGGAAGGGGTGGGTCCCATTGGGAGTGAATGGGAAGGAGTGGGTCCCACTGGGAGAGAATGAATGGGAAGGGGTGGGTCCCACTGGGAGAGAATGAATGGGAAGGGCTGGGTCCCACTGGGACTGAATGGGAAGGGGTGGGTCCCATTGGGACTGAATGGGAAGGGGTGGGTCCCACAAGGAGAGAATGAATGGGAAAGGGTGGGACCCCCTTGAGAGAATGAATGGGAAGGTGTGGGTCCCACTGGGAGAGAATGAATGGGAAGGGGCGGGTCCCACTGGGACTGAATGTGAAGGGGCGGGTCCCACTGGGAGTGAATGAATGGGAGGGGGTGGGTCCCACAAGGAGAGAATGAATGGGAAAGGGTGGATCCCACCTTGAGAGAATGAATGGGAAGGGGTGGGTCCCATTGGGACTGAATGGAAAGGGGTGTGTCCCATTTGGAGTGAATGGGAATGGGTGGGTCCCATTGGGAGTGAATGGGAAGGACTGGGTCCCACAAGGAGAGAATAAATGGGAAAAGGTGGGTCCCACATGGAGAGAATGAATGGGAAAAGGTGGGTCCCACATGGAGAGAATGAATGGGAAGGGGTGGTTTCCACTGGGAGTGAATGAATGGGACGCGGTGGGTCCCACCGGGAGAGAATGAATGGGAAGGGGTAGGTCCCACCGGGAGAGAATGAATGGGAAGGGATGGGTCCCATTGGGAGTGAATGAATGGGAAGGGGTGGGTCCCACTGGGAGAGAATGAATGGGAAGGGGTGGGTCCCATTGGGACTGAATGGGAATGGGTGGGTCCCACAAGGAGAGAATGAATGGGAAAGGGTGGGACCCCCTTGAGAGAATGAATGGGAAGGTGTGGGTCCCACTGGGAGTGAATGAATGGGAAGGGGTGGGTCCCACCGGTAGAGAATGAATGGGAAGGAGTGGGTCCCACTGGGACTGAATGTGAAGGGGCGGGTCCCACTGGGAGTGAATGAATGGGAGGGGGTGGGTCCCAATGGGACTGAATGGGAAGGGGTGGGTCCCACAAGGAGAGAATGAATGGGAAAGGGTGGATCCCACCTTGAGAGAATGAATGGAAAGGGGTGGGTCCCATTTGGAGTGAATGTGAATAGGTGGGTCCCATTGGGAGTGAATGGGAAGTACTGGGTCCCACATGGAGAGAATGATTGGGAAAAGGTGGGTCCCACATGGAGAGAATGAATGGGAAGGGGTGGGTTCCACTGGGAATGAATGAAAGGGAAGTGGTGGGTCCCACCGGGAGAGAATGAATGGGAAGGGGTAGGTCCCACCGGGAGAGAATGAATGGGAAGGGGTGGGTCCCATTGGGAGTGAATGAATGGGAAGGGGTGGGTCCCACCGGGAGAGGATGAATGGGAAGGGGTGGGTCCCATTGGGAGAGAATGTATGGGAAGGGGTGGGTCCCATTGGGAGTGAGTGAATGGGAAGGGGTTCTGACCCACCGGGAGAGAATGAATGGGGTGGGTCCCACTGGGAGTGAATGAATGAGAAGGGGTGGATCCCACTGGGAGAGAATGAATGGGTAGGAGTGGGTTCCATTGGGAGTGAATGGGAAGGGGTGGGTCCCATTGGGAGTAAATGGGAAGGTGTGGGTCCCATTGGGAGTGACTGGGAAGGAGTGGGTCCCACTGGGAGAGAATGAATGGGAAGGGGTGGGTCTCACTGGGAGAGAATGAATGGGAAGGGCTGGGTCCCACTGGGACTGAATGGGAAGGGGTGGGTCCCATTGGGACTGAATGGGAAGGGGTGGGTCCCATTGGGAGTGAATGGGAAGGATTGGGTCCCACAAGGAGAGAATGAATGGGAAAAGGTGGGTCCCAGATGGAGAGAATGAATGGAAAGGGGTGGGTCCCAATGGGAGTGAATGAATGGGAAGGGGTGGGACCCACTGGGAGTGAATGAATGGGAAGGGGTGGGTCCCACCGGGAGAGAATGAATGGGAAGGAGTGGGTCCCACTGGGACTGAATGTGAAGGGGTGGGTCCCACTGGGAGTGAATGAATGGGAGGGGGTGGGTCCCAATGGGTCTGAATGGGAAGGGGTGGGTCCCACAAGGAGAGAATGAATGGGAAAGGGTGGGTCGCACCTTGAGAGAATGAATGGGAAGGGGTGGGTCCCACTGGGACTGAATGGGAAGGGGTGGGTCCCATTTGGAGTGAATGGGAAGGACTGGGTCCCACAAGGAGAGAATGAATGGGAAAAGGTGGGTCCCACATGGAGAGAATGAATGGGAAAGGGTGGATCCCACTGGGAGAGAATGAATGGGAAGGGGTGGGTCCCATTGGGACTGAATGGGAATGGGTGGGTCCCACAAGGAGAGAATGAATGGGAAAGGGTGGGACCCCCTTGAGAGAATGAATGGGAAGGTGTGGGTCCCACTGGGAGAGAATGAATGGGAAGGGGTGGGACCCACTGGGAGTGAATGAATGGGAAGGGGTTGGTCCCACCGGTAGAGAATGAATGGGAAGGAGTGAGTCCCACTGGGACTGAATGTGAAGGGGCGGGTCCCACTGGGAGTGAATGAATGGGAGGGGGTGGGTCCCAATGGGACTGAATGGGAAGGGGTGGGTCCCACAAGGAGAGAATGAATGGGAAAGGGTGGATCCCACCTTGAGAGAATGAATGGGAAGGGGTGGGTCCCATTGGGACTGAATGGAAAGGGGTGTGTCCCATTTGGAGTGAATGGGAATGGGTGGGTCCCATTGGGAGTGAATGGGAAGGACTGGGTCCCACAAGGAGAGAATAAATGGGAAAAGGTGGGTCCCACATGGAGAGAATGAATGGGAAAAGGTGGGTCCCACATGGAGAGAATGAATGGGAAGGGGTGGGTTCCACTGGGAGTGAATGAAAGGGAAGTGGTGGGTCCCACTGGGAGTGAATGAATGGGACGCGGTGGGTCCCACCGGGAGAGAATGAATGGGAAGGGGTAGGTCCCACCGGGAGAGAATGAATGGGAAGGGGTGGGTCCCATTGGGAGTGAATGAATGGGAAGGGGTGGGTCCCATTGGGAGAGAATGAATGGGAAGGGGTGGGTCCCATTGGGAGTGAGTGAATGGGAAGGGGTGGGTCCCACCGGGAGAGGATGAATGGGAAGGGGTGGGACCCACCGGGAGAGAATGAATGGGAAGGGGTGGGTCCCACTGGGAGAGAATGAGTGGGAAGGGTGGGTCCGATTGGGAGAGAATGAATGTGAAGGGGTGGGTCCCACTGGGAGAGAATGAATGGATAGGACTGGGTCCCATTGGGAGTGAATGGGAAGGGGTGGGTCCCATTGGGATTGAATTGGTAGGAGTGGGTCCCATTGGGAGTGAATGGGAAGGGGTGGGTCCCATTGGGAGTAAATGGGAAGGGGTAGGTCCCATTGGGAGTAAATGGGAAGGAGTGGGTCCCACTGGGAGAGAATGAATGGGAAGGGGTGGGTCCCACTGGGAGAGAATGAATGGGAGGGGCTGGGTCCCACTGGGACAGAATGGGAAGGGGTGGGTCCCATTGTGACTGAATGGGAAGGGGTGGGTCCCATTGGGAGTGAATGGGAAGGAGTGGGTCCCACTGGGAGAGAATGAATGGGAAGGGGTGGGTTCCACTGGGAGAGAATGAATGGGATTGGCTGGGTCTCACTGGGACTGAATGGGAAGGGGTGGGTCCCATTGGGACTGAATGGGAAGGGGTGGGACCCACAAGGAGAGAATGAATGGGAAAGGGTGGGACCCCCTTGAGAGAATGAATGGGAAGGTGTGGGTCCCACTGGGAGAGAATGAATGGGAAGGGGTGGGACCCACTGGGAGTGAATGAATGGGAAGGGGTGGGTCCCACCCGTAGAGAATGAATGGGAAAGAGTGGGTCCCACTGGGACTGAATGTGAAGGGGCGGGTCCCACTGGGAGTGAATGAATGGGAGGGGGTGGGTCCCAATGGGACTGAATGGGAAGGGGTGGGTCCCACAAGGAGAGAATGAATGGGAAAGGGTGGATCCCACCTTGAGAGAATGAATGGGAAGGGGTGGGTCCCATTGGGACTGAATGGAAAGGGGTGTGTCCCATTTGGAGTGAATGGGAATGGGTGGGTCCCATTGGGAGTGAATGGGAAGGACTGGGTCCCACAAGGAGAGAATAAATGGGAAAAGGTGGGTCCGACATGGAGAGAATGAATGGGAAAAGGTGGGTCCCACATGGAGAGAATGAATGGGAAGGGGTGGGTTCCACTGGGAGTGAATGAATGGGAAGGGGTGGGTCCCACTGGGAGTGAATGAATGGGAAGGGGTGGGTCCCATTGGGAGTGAATGAATGGGAAGGGGTGGGTCCCACCGGGAGAGAATCAATGGGAAGGGGTGGGTCCCACTGGGAGTGAATGAATGGGAAGGGGTGGGTTCCACCAGGAGAGAATGAATGGGACGCGGTGGGTCCCACCGGGAGAGAATGAATGGGAAGGGGTGGGTCCCATTGGGAGTGAATGAATGGGAAGGGGTGGGTCCCATTGGGAGTGAATGAATGGGAAGGGGTGGGTCCCACCGGGAGAGAATGAATGGGAAGGGGTGGGTCCCACAAGGAGAGAATGAATGGGAAAGGGTGGGACCCCCTTGAGAGAATGAATGGGAGGGGGTGGGTCCCAATGGGACTGAATGGGAAGGGGTGGGTCCCATTGGGAGTGAGTGAATGGGAAGGGGTGGGTCCCACCGGGAGAGGATGAAAGGGAAGGGGTGGGTCCCATTGGGAGAGAATGAATGGGAAGGGGTGGGTCCCATTGGGAGTGAGTGAATGGGAAGGGGTGGGACCCACCGGGAGAGAATGAATGGGAAGGGGTGGGTCCCACTGGGAGAGAATGAGTGGGAAGGGTGGGTACGATTGGGAGAGAATGAATGGGAAGGGGTGGGTCCCATTGGGAGTGAATGAATGGGAAGGGGTGGGTCCCACCGGGAGAGGATGAATGGGAAGGGGTGGGTCCCATTGGGAGAGAATGAATGGGAAGGGGTGGGTCCCATTGGGAGTGAGTGAATGGGAAGGGGTGGGACCCACGGGGAGAGAATGAATGGGAAGGGGTGGGTCCCACTGGGAGAGAATGAGTGGGAACGGTGGGTCCGATTGGGAGTGAATGAATGGAAAGGGGTGGGTCCCATTGGGAGTGAATGAATGAGAAGGGGTGGGTCCCATTGGGAGTGAATGAATGGGACGCGGTGGGTCCCACTGGGAGAGAATGAATGGGAAGGGGTGGGTCCCACTGGGAGAGAATGAATGGGAAGGGCTGGGTCCCAATGGGACTGAATGGGAAGGGGTGGGTCCCATTGGGACTGAATGGGAAGGGGTGGGTCCCATTGGGATTGAATGGGTAGGAGTGGGTCCCATTGGGAGTGAATGGGAAGGGGTGGGTCCCATTGGGAGTAAATGGGAAGGGGTGGGTCCCATTGGGAGTAAATGGGAAGGAGTGGGTCCCACTGGGAGAGAATGAATGGGAAGGGGTGGGTCCCACTGGGAGAGAATGAATGGGAAGGGCTGGGTCCCAATGGGACTGAATGGGAAGGGGTGGGTCCCATTGGGACTGAATGGGAAGGGGTGGGTCCCATTGGGATTGAATGGGTAGGAGTGGGTCCCATTGGGAGTGAATGGGAAGGGGTGGGTCCCATTGGGAGTAAATGGGAAGGGGTGGGTCCCATTGGGAGTAAATGGGAAGGAGTGGGTCCCACTGGGAGAGAATGAATGGGAAGGGGTGGGTCCCACTGGGAGAGAATGAATGGGAGGGGCTGGGTCCCACTGGGACTGAATGGGAAGGGGTGGGTCCCATTGGGACTGAATGGGAAGGGGTGGGTCCCATTGGGAGTGAATGGGAAGGATTGGGTCCCACAAGGAGAGAATGAATGGGAAAAGGTGGGTCCCACATGGAGAGAATGAATGGGAAAGGGTGGATCCCACTGGGAGAGAATGAATGGGAAGGGGTGGGTCCCATTGGGACTGAATGGGAATGGGTGGGTCCCACAAGGAGAGAATGAATGGGAAAGGGTGGGACCCCCTTGAGAGAATGAATGGGAAGGTGTGGGTCCCACTGGGAGAGAATGAATGGGAAGGGGTGGGACCCACTGGGAGTGAATGAATGGGAAGGGGTGGGTCCCACTGGGACTGAATGTGAAGGGGCGGGTCCCACTGGGAGTGAATGAATGGGAGGGGGTGGGTCCCAATGGGACTGAATGGGAAGGGGTGGGTCCCACAAGGAGAGAATGAATGGGAAAGGGTGGATCCCACCTTGAGAGAATGAATGGGAAGGGGTGGGTCCCATTGGGACTGAATGGAAAGGGGTGTGTCCCATTTGGAGTGAATGGGAATGGGTGGGTCCCATTGGGAGTGAATGGGAAGGACTGGGTCCCACAAGGAGAGAATAAATGGGAAAAGGTGGGTCCCACATGGAGAGAATGAATGGGAAAAGGTGGGTCCCACATGGAGAGAATGAATGGGAAGGGGTGGGTTCCACTGGCAGTGAATGAAAGGGAAGTGGTGGGTCCCACTGGGAGTGAATGAATGGGACGCGGTGGGTCCCACCGGGAGAGAATGAATGGGAAGGGGTAGGTCCCACCGGGAGAGAATGAATGGGAAGGGGTGGGTCCCATTGGGAGTGAGTGAATGGGAAGGGGTGGGTCCCACCGGGAGAGGATGAAAGGGAAGGGGTGGGTCCCATTGGGAGAGAATGAATGGGAAGGGGTGGGTCCCATTGGGAGTGAGTGAATGGGAAGGGGTGGGACCCACCGGGAGAGAATGAATGGGAAGGGGTGGGTCCCACTGGGAGAGAATGAGTGGGAAGGGTGGGTACGATTGGGAGAGAATGAATGGGAAGGGGTGGGTCCCATTGGGAGTGAATGAATGGGAAGGGGTGGGTCCCACCGGGAGAGGATGAATGGGAAGGGGTGGGTCCCATTGGGAGAGAATGAATGGGAAGGGGTGGGTCCCATTGGGAGTGAGTGAATGGGAAGGGGTGGGACCCACGGGGAGAGAATGAATGGGAAGGGGTGGGTCCCACTGGGAGAGAATGAGTGGGAACGGTGGGTCCGATTGGGAGTGAATGAATGGAAAGGGGTGGGTCCCATTGGGAGTGAATGAATGAGAAGGGGTGGGTCCCATTGGGAGTGAATGAATGGGACGCGGTGGGTCCCACTGGGAGAGAATGAATGGGAAGGGGTGGGTCCCACTGGGAGAGAATGAATGGGAAGGGCTGGGTCCCACTGGGACTGAATGGGAAGGGGTGGGTCCCATTGGGACTGAATGGGAAGGGGTGGGTCCCATTGGGATTGAATGGGTAGGAGTGGGTCCCATTGGGAGTGAATGGGAAGGGGTGGGTCCCATTGGGAGTAAATGGGAAGGGGTGGGTCCCATTGGGAGTAAATGGGAAGGAGTGGGTCCCACTGGGAGAGAATGAATGGGAAGGGGTGGGTCCCACTGGGAGAGAATGAATGGGAGGGGCTGGGTCCCACTGGGACTGAATGGGAAGGGGTGGGTCCCATTGGGACTGAATGGGAAGGGGTGGGTCCCATTGGGAGTGAATGGGAAGGATTGGGTCCCACAAGGAGAGAATGAATGGGAAAAGGTGGGTCCCACATGGAGAGAATGAATGGGAAAGGGTGGATCCCACTGGGAGAGAATGAATGGGAAGGGGTGGGTCCCATTGGGACTGAATGGGGATGGGTGGGTCCCACAAGGAGAGAATGAATGGGAAAGGGTGGGACCCCCTTGAGAGAATGAATGGGAAGGTGTGGGTCCCACTGGGAGAGAATGAATGGGAAGGGGTGGGACCCACTGGGAGTGAATGAATGGGAAGGGGTGGGTCCCACCGGTAGAGAATGAATGGGAAGGAGTGGGTCCCACTGGGACTGTATGTGAAGGGGCGGGTCCCACTGGGAGTGAATGAATGGGAGGGGGTGGGTCCCAATGGGACTGAATGGGAAGGGGTGGGTCCCACAAGGAGAGAATGAATGGGAAAGGGTGGATCCCACCTTGAGAGAATGAATGGGAAGGGGTGGGTCCCATTGGGACTGAATGGAAAGGGGTGTGTCCCATTTGGAGTGAATGGGAATGGGTGGGTCCCATTGGGAGTGAATGGGAAGGACTGGGTCCCACAAGGAGAGAATAAATGGGAAAAGGTGGGTCCCACATGGAGAGAATGAATGGGAAAAGGTGGGTCCCACATGGAGAGAATGAATGGGAAGGGGTGGGTTCCACTGGCAGTGAATGAAAGGGAAGTGGTGGGTCCCACTGGGAGTGAATGAATGGGACGCGGTGGGTCCCACCGGGAGAGAATGAATGGGAAGGGGTAGGTCCCACCGGGAGAGAATGAATGGGAAGGGGTGGGTCCCATTGGGAGTGAATGAATGGGAAGGGGTGGGTCCCACCGGGAGAGGATGAATGGGAAGGGGTGGGTCCCATTGGGAGAGAATGAATGGGAAGGGGTGGGTCCCATTGGGAGTGAGTGAATGGGAAGGGGTGGGTCCCACCGGGAGAGGATGAATGGGAAGGGGTGGGACCCACCGGGAGAGAATGAATGGGAGGGGGTGGGTCCCAATGGGACTGAATGGGAAGGGGTGGGTCCCACAAGGAGAGAATGAATGGGAAAGGGTGGATCCCACCTTGAGAGAATGAATGGGAAGGGGTGGGTCCCATTGGGACTGAATGGAAAGGGGTGTGTCCCATTTGGAGTGAATGGGAATGGGTGGGTCCCATTGGGAGTGAATGGGAAGGACTGGGTCCCACAAGGAGAGAATAAATGGGAAAAGGTGGGTCCCACATGGAGAGAATGAATGGGAAAAGGTGGGTCCCACATGGAGAGAATGAATGGGAAGGGGTGGGTTCCACTGGGAGTGAATGAAAGGGAAGTGGTGGTTCCCACTGGGAGTGAATGAAAGGGAAGTGGTGGTTCCCACTGGGAGTGAATGAATGGGACGCGGTGGGTCCCACCGGGAGAGAATGAATGGGAAGGGGTAGGTCCCACCGGGAGAGAATGAATGGGAAGGGGCGGGTCCCATTGGGAGTGAATGAATGGGAAGGGGTGGGTCCCACCGGGAGAGGATGAATGGGAAGGGGTGGGTCCCATTGGGAGAGAATGAATGGGAAGGGGTGGGTCCCATTGGGAGTGACTGAATGGGAAGGGGTGGGTCCCACCAGGAGAGGATGAATGGGAAGGGGTGGGACCCACCGGGAGAGAATGAATGGGAAGGGGTGGGTCCCACTGGGAGAGAATGAGTGGGAAGGGTGGATCCGATTGGGAGAGAATGAATGTGAAGGGGTGGGTCCCACTGGGAGAGAATGAATGTGAAGGGGTGGGTCCCACTGGGAGAGAATGAATGGGTAGGAGTGGGTCCCATTGGGAGTGAATGGGAAGGGGTGGGTCCCATTGGGATTGAATGGGTAGGAGTGGGTCCCATTGGGAGTGAATGGGAAGGGGTGGGTCCCATTGGGAGTAAATGGGAAGGGGTGGGTCCCATTGGGAGTAAATGGGAAGGAGTGGGTCCCACTGGGAGAGAATGAATGGGAAGGGGTGGGTCCCACTGGGAGAGAATGAATGGGAGGGGCTGGGACCCACTGGGACAGAATGGGAAGGGGTGGGTCCCATTGGGACTGAATGGGAAGGGGTGGGTCCCATTGGGAGTGAATGGGAAGGAGTGGGTCCCACTGGGAGAGAATGAATGGGAAGGGGTGGGTTCCACTGGGAGAGAATGAATGGGAAGGGCTGGGTCTCACTGGGACAGAATGGGAAGGGGTGGGTCCCATTGGGACTGAATGGGAAGGGGTGGGTCCCACAAGGAGAGAATGAATGGGAAAGGGTGGGACCCCCTTGAGAGAATGAATGGGAAGGTGTGGGTCCCACTGGGAGAGAATGAATGGGAAGGGGTGGGTCCCACTGGGAGAGAATGAATGGGAGGGGCTGGGTCCCACTGGGACAGAATGGGAAGGGGTGGGTCCCATTGGGACTGAATGGGAAGGGGTGGGTCCCATTGGGAGTGAATGGGAAGGAGTGGGTCCCACTGGGAGAGAATGAATGGGAAGGGGTGGGTTCCACTGGGAGAGAATGAATGGGAAGGGCTGGGTCTCACTGGGACAGAATGGGAAGGGGTGGGTCCCATTGGGACTGAATGGGAAGGGGTGGGTCCCACAAGGAGAGAATGAATGGGAAAGGGTGGGACCCCCTTGAGAGAATGAATGGGAAGGTGTGGGTCCCACTGGGAGAGAATGAATGGGAAGGGGTGGGACCCACTGGGAGTGAATGAATGGGAAGGGGTGGGTCCCACTGGGACTGAATGTGAAGGGGCGGGTCCCATTGGGATTGAATGGGTAGGAGTGGGTCCCATTGGGAGTGAATGGGAAGGGGTGGGTCCCATTGGGAGTAAATGGGAAGGGGTGGGTCCCATTGGGAGTAAATGGGAAGGAGTGGGTCCCACTGGGAGAGAATGAATGGGAAGGGGTGGGTCCCACTGGGAGAGAATGAATGGGAGGGGCTGGGTCCCACTGGGACAGAATGGGAAGGGGTGGGTCCCATTGGGACTGAATGGGAAGGGGTGGGTCCCATTGGGAGTGAATGGGAAGGAGTGGGTCCCACTGGGAGAGAATGAATGGGAAGGGGTGGGTTCCACTGGGAGAGAATGAATGGGAAGGGCTGGGTCTCACTGGGACAGAATGGGAAGGGGTGGGTCCCATTGGGACTGAATGGGAAGGGGTGGGTCCCACAAGGAGAGAATGAATGGGAAAGGGTGGGACCCCCTTGAGAGAATGAATGGGAAGGTGTGGGTCCCACTGGGAGAGGATGAATGGGAAGGGGTGGGACCCACCGGGAGAGAATGAATGGGAAGGGGTGGGTCCCACTGGGAGAGAATGAGTGGGAAGGGTGGGTCCGATTGGGAGAGAATGAATGTGAAGGGGTGGGTCCCACTGGGAGAGAATGAATGGGTAGGAGTGGGTCCCATTGGGAGTGAATGGGAAGGGGTGGGTCCCATTGGGATTGAATGGGTAGGAGTGGGTCCCATTGGGAGTGAATGGGAAGGGGTGGGTCCCATTGGGAGTAAATGGGAAGGGGTGGGTCCCATTGGGAGTAAATGGGAAGGAGTGGGTCCCACTGGGAGAGAATGAATGGGAAGGGGTGGGTCCCACTGGGAGAGAATGAATGGGAGGGGCTGGGTCCCACTGGGACAGAATGGGAAGGGGTGGGTCCCATTGGGACTGAATGGGAAGGGGTGGGTCCCATTGGGAGTGAATGGGAAGGAGTGGGTCCCACTGGGAGAGAATGAATGGGAAGGTGTGGGTCCCACTGGGAGAGAATGAATGGGAAGGGCTGGGTCCCACTGGGACTGAATGGGAAGGGGTGGGTCCCATTGGGACTGAATGGGAAGGGGTGGGTCCCACAAGGAGAGAATGAATGGGAAAGGGTGGGACCCCCTTGAGAGAATGAATGGGAAGGTGTGGGTCCCACTGGGAGAGAATGAATGGGAAGGGGTGGGACCCACTGGGAGTGAATGAATGGGAAGGGGTGGGTCCCACCCGTAGAGAATGAATGGGAAAGAGTGGGTCCCACTGGGACTGAATGTGAAGGGGCGGGTCCCACTGGGAGTGAATGAATGGGAGGGGGTGGGTCCCACAAGGAGAGAATGAATGGGAAAGGGTGGATCCCACCTTGAGAGAATGAATGGGAAGGGGTGGGTCCCATTGGGACTGAATGGAAAGGGGTGTGTCCCATTTGGAGTGAATGGGAATGGGTGGGTCCCATTGGGAGTGAATGGGAAGGACTGGGTCCCACAAGGAGAGAATAAATGGGAAAAGGTGGGTCCCACATGGAGAGAATGAATGGGAAAAGGTGGGTCCCACATGGAGAGAATGAATGGGAAGGGGTGGTTTCCACTGGGAGTGAATGAAAGGGAAGTGGTGGGTCCCACTGGGAGTGAATGAATGGGACGCGGTGGGTCCCACCGGGAGAGAATGAATGGGAAGGGGTAGGTCCCACCGGGAGAGAATGAATGGGAAGGGATGGGTCCCATTGGGAGTGAATGAATGGGAAGGGGTGGGTCCCATTGGGAGTGAATGGGAAGGGGTGGGTCCCATTGGGATTGAATGGGTAGGAGTGGGTCCCATTGGGAGTGAATGGGAAGGGGTGGGTCCCATTGGGAGTAAATGGGAAGGGGTGGGTCCCATTGGGAGTAAATGGGAAGGAGTGGGTCCCACTGGGAGAGAATGAATGGGAAGGGGTGGGTCCCACTGGGAGAGAATGAATGGGAGGGGCTGGGTCCCACTGGGACAGAATGGGAAGGGGTGGGTCCCATTGGGACTGAATGGGAAGGGGTGGGTCCCATTGGGAGTGAATGGGAAGGAGTGGGTCCCACTGGGAGAGAATGAATGGGAAGGGGTGGGTCCCACTGGGAGAGAATGAATGGGAAGGGCTGGGTCCCACTGGGACTGAATGGGAAGGGGTGGGTCCCATTGGGACTGAATGGGAAGGGGTGGGTCCCACAAGGAGAGAATGAATGGGAAAGGGTGGGACCCCCTTGAGAGAATGAATGGGAAGGTGTGGGTCCCACTGGGAGAGAATGAATGGGAAGGGGTGGGACCCACTGGGAGTGAATGAATGGGAAGGGGTGGGTCCCACTGGGACTGAATGTGAAGGGGCGGGTCCCACTGGGAGTGAATGAATGGGAGGGGGTGGGTCCCACAAGGAGAGAATGAATGGGAAAGGGTGGATCCCACCTTGAGAGAATGAATGGGAAGGGGTGGGTCCCATTGGGACTGAATGGAAAGGGGTGTGTCCCATTTGGAGTGAATGGGAATGGGTGGGTCCCATTGGGAGTGAATGGGAAGGACTGGGTCCCACAAGGAGAGAATAAATGGGAAAAGGTGGGTCCCACATGGAGAGAATGAATGGGAAAAGGTGGGTCCCACATGGAGAGAATGAATGGGAAGGGGTGGTTTCCACTGGGAGTGAATGAATGGGACGCGGTGGGTCCCACCGGGAGAGAATGAATGGGAAGGGGTAGGTCCCACCGGGAGAGAATGAATGGGAAGGGATGGGTCCCATTGGGAGTGAATGAATGGGAAGGGGTGGGTCCCACTGGGAGAGAATGAATGGGAAGGGGTGGGTCCCATTGGGACTGAATGGGAATGGGTGGGTCCCACAAGGAGAGAATGAATGGGAAAGGGTGGGACCCCCTTGAGAGAATGAATGGGAAGGTGTGGGTCCCACTGGGAGTGAATGAATGGGAAGGGGTGGGTCCCACCGGTAGAGAATGAATGGGAAGGAGTGGGTCCCACTGGGACTGAATGTGAAGGGGCGGGTCCCACTGGGAGTGAATGAATGGGAGGGGGTGGGTCCCAATGGGACTGAATGGGAAGGGGTGGGTCCCACAAGGAGAGAATGAATGGGAAAGGGTGGATCCCACCTTGAGAGAATGAATGGAAAGGGGTGGGTCCCATTTGGAGTGAATGTGAATAGGTGGGTCCCATTGGGAGTGAATGGGAAGTACTGGGTCCCACATGGAGAGAATGATTGGGAAAAGGTGGGTCCCACATGGAGAGAATGAATGGGAAGGGGTGGGTTCCACTGGGAATGAATGAAAGGGAAGTGGTGGGTCCCACCGGGAGAGAATGAATGGGAAGGGGTAGGTCCCACCGGGAGAGAATGAATGGGAAGGGGTGGGTCCCATTGGGAGTGAATGAATGGGAAGGGGTGGGTCCCACCGGGAGAGGATGAATGGGAAGGGGTGGGTCCCATTGGGAGAGAATGTATGGGAAGGGGTGGGTCCCATTGGGAGTGAGTGAATGGGAAGGGGTTCTGACCCACCGGGAGAGAATGAATGGGGTGGGTCCCACTGGGAGTGAATGAATGAGAAGGGGTGGATCCCACTGGGAGAGAATGAATGGGTAGGAGTGGGTCCCATTGGGAGTGAATGGGAAGGGGTGGGTCCCATTGGGAGTAAATGGGAAGGTGTGGGTCCCATTGGGAGTGACTGGGAAGGAGTGGGTCCCACTGGGAGAGAATGAATGGGAAGGGGTGGGTCTCACTGGGAGAGAATGAATGGGAAGGGCTGGGTCCCACTGGGACTGAATGGGAAGGGGTGGGTCCCATTGGGACTGAATGGGAAGGGGTGGGTCCCATTGGGAGTGAATGGGAAGGATTGGGTCCCACAAGGAGAGAATGAATGGGAAAAGGTGGGTCCCAGATGGAGAGAATGAATGGAAAGGGGTGGGTCCCAATGGGAGTGAATGAATGGGAAGGGGTGGGACCCACTGGGAGTGAATGAATGGGAAGGGGTGGGTCCCACCGGGAGAGAATGAATGGGAAGGAGTGGGTCCCACTGGGACTGAATGTGAAGGGGTGGGTCCCACTGGGAGTGAATGAATGGGAGGGGGTGGGTCCCAATGGGTCTGAATGGGAAGGGGTGGGTCCCACAAGGAGAGAATGAATGGGAAAGGGTGGGTCGCACCTTGAGAGAATGAATGGGAAGGGGTGGGTCCCACTGGGACTGAATGGGAAGGGGTGGGTCCCATTTGGAGTGAATGGGAAGGACTGGGTCCCACAAGGAGAGAATGAATGGGAAAAGGTGGGTCCCACATGGAGAGAATGAATGGGAAAGGGTGGATCCCACTGGGAGAGAATGAATGGGAAGGGGTGGGTCCCATTGGGACTGAATGGGAATGGGTGGGTCCCACAAGGAGAGAATGAATGGGAAAGGGTGGGACCCCCTTGAGAGAATGAATGGGAAGGTGTGGGTCCCACTGGGAGAGAATGAATGGGAAGGGGTGGGACCCACTGGGAGTGAATGAATGGGAAGGGGTGGGTCCCACCGGTAGAGAATGAATGGGAAGGAGTGAGTCCCACTGGGACTGAATGTGAAGGGGCGGGTCCCACTGGGAGTGAATGAATGGGAGGGGGTGGGTCCCAATGGGACTGAATGGGAAGGGGTGGGTCCCACAAGGAGAGAATGAATGGGAAAGGGTGGATCCCACCTTGAGAGAATGAATGGGAAGGGGTGGGTCCCATTGGGACTGAATGGAAAGGGGTGTGTCCCATTTGGAGTGAATGGGAATGGGTGGGTCCCATTGGGAGTGAATGGGAAGGACTGGGTCCCACAAGGAGAGAATAAATGGGAAAAGGTGGGTCCCACATGGAGAGAATGAATGGGAAAAGGTGGGTCCCACATGGAGAGAATGAATGGGAAGGGGTGGGTTCCACTGGGAGTGAATGAAAGGGAAGTGGTGGGTCCCACTGGGAGTGAATGAATGGGACGCGGTGGGTCCCACCGGGAGAGAATGAATGGGAAGGGGTAGGTCCCACCGGGAGAGAATGAATGGGAAGGGGTGGGTCCCATTGGGAGTGAATGAATGGGAAGGGGTGGGTCCCACCGGGAGAGGATGAATGGGAAGGGGTGGGTCCCATTGGGAGAGAATGAATGGGAAGGGGTGGGTCCCATTGGGAGTGAGTGAATGGGAAGGGGTGGGTCCCACCGGGAGAGGATGAATGGGAAGGGGTGGGACCCACCGGGAGAGAATGAATGGGAAGGGGTGGGTCCCACTGGGAGAGAATGAGTGGGAAGGGTGGGTCCGATTGGGAGAGAATGAATGTGAAGGGGTGGGTCCCACTGGGAGAGAATGAATGGATAGGACTGGGTCCCATTGGGAGTGAATGGGAAGGGGTGGGTCCCATTGGGATTGAATTGGTAGGAGTGGGTCCCATTGGGAGTGAATGGGAAGGGGTGGGTCCCATTGGGAGTAAATGGGAAGGGGTAGGTCCCATTGGGAGTAAATGGGAAGGAGTGGGTCCCACTGGGAGAGAATGAATGGGAAGGGGTGGGTCCCACTGGGAGAGAATGAATGGGAGGGGCTGGGTCCCACTGGGACAGAATGGGAAGGGGTGGGTCCCATTGTGACTGAATGGGAAGGGGTGGGTCCCATTGGGAGTGAATGGGAAGGAGTGGGTCCCACTGGGAGAGAATGAATGGGAAGGGGTGGGTTCCACTGGGAGAGAATGAATGGGATTGGCTGGGTCTCACTGGGACTGAATGGGAAGGGGTGGGTCCCATTGGGACTGAATGGGAAGGGGTGGGACCCACAAGGAGAGAATGAATGGGAAAGGGTGGGACCCCCTTGAGAGAATGAATGGGAAGGTGTGGGTCCCACTGGGAGAGAATGAATGGGAAGGGGTTGGACCCACTGGGAGTGAATGAATGGGAAAGAGTGGGTCCCACTGGGACTGAATGTGAAGGGGCGGGTCCCACTAGGAGTGAATGAATGGGAGGGGGTGGGTCCCAATGGGACTGAATGGGAAGGGGTGGGTCCCACAAGGAGAGAATGAATGGGAAAGGGTGGATCCCACCTTGAGAGAATGAATGGGAAGGGGTGGGTCCCATTGGGACTGAATGGAAAGGGGTGTGTCCCATTTGGAGTGAATGGGAATGGGTGGGTCCCATTGGGAGTGAATGGGAAGGACTGGGTCCCACAAGGAGAGAATAAATGGGAAAAGGTGGGTCCGACATGGAGAGAATGAATGGGAAAAGGTGGGTCCCACATGGAGAGAATGAATGGGAAGGGGTGGGTTCCACTGGGAGTGAATGAATGGGAAGGGGTGGGTCCCACTGGGAGTGAATGAATGGGAAGGGGTGGGTCCCATTGGGAGTGAATGAATGGGAAGGGGTGGGTCCCACCGGGAGAGAATCAATGGGAAGGGGTGGGTCCCACTGGGAGTGAATGAATGGGAAGGGGTGGGTTCCACCAGGAGAGAATGAATGGGACGCGGTGGGTCCCACCGGGAGAGAATGAATGGGAAGGGGTGGGTCCCATTGGGAGTGAATGAATGGGAAGGGGTGGGTCCCATTGGGAGTGAATGAATGGGAAGGGGTGGGTCCCACCGGGAGAGAATGAATGGGAAGGGGTGGGTCCCACAAGGAGAGAATGAATGGGAAAGGGTGGGACCCCCTTGAGAGAATGAATGGGAAGGTGTGGGTCCCACTGGGAGAGAATGAATGGGAAGTGGTGGGACCCACTGGGAGTGAATGAATGGGAAGGGGTGGGTCCCACCGGTAGAGAATGAATGGGAAGGAGTGGGTCCCACTGGGAGAGAATGAATGGGAAAGGGTGGGTCCCACCGGGAGAGAATGAATGGGAAGGGGTGGGTCCCACTGGGACTGAATGGGAAGGGGTGGGTCCCATTTGGAGTGAATGGGAAGGGGTGGGTCCCACCGGGAGAGAATGAATGGGAAGGAGTGGGTCCCACTGGGACTGAATGTGAAGGGGTGGGTCCCATTGGGAGTGAATGGGAAGGAATGGGTCCCACAAGGAGTGAATGAATGGAAAGGGGTGGGTCCCATTGGGAGTCAATGAATGGGAAGGGGTGGGACCCACTGGGAGTGAATGAATGGGAAGGGGTGGGTCCCACCGGGAGAGAATGAATGGGAAGGAGTGGGTCCCACTGGGACTGAATGTGAAGGGGTGGGTCCCACTGGGAGTGAATGAATGGGAAAGGGTGGGTCCCACTAGGAGAGAATGAATGGGAAGGGGTGGGTCCCATTGGGACTGAATGGGAAGGGGTGGGTCCCACAAGGCGAGAATGAATGGGAAAGGGTGGGTCCCACCTTGAGAGAATGAATGGGAAGGGGTGGGTCCCATCGGGACTGAATGGGAAGGGGTGGGTCCCATTTGGAGTGAATGGGAAGGGGTGGGTCCCATTGGGAGTGAATGGGAAGGATTGGGTCCCACAAGGAGTGAATGAATGGAAAGGGGTGGGTCCCATTGGGAGTGAATGAATGGGAAGGGGTGGGACCCACTGGGAGTGAATGAATGGGAAGGGGTGGGTCCCACCGGGAGAGAATGAATGGGAAGGGGTGGGTCCCACCGGGAGAGAATGAATGGGAAGGGGTGGGTCCCATTGGGAGTGAATGAATGGGAAGGGGTGGGTCCCACTGCGAGAGAATGAATGGGAAGGGGTGGGTCCCATTGGGACTGAATGGGAATGGGTGGGTCCCACAAGGAGAGAATGAATGGGAAAGGGTGGGACCCCCTTGAGAGAATGAATGGGAAGGTGTGGGTCCCAGTGGGAGAGAATGAATGGGAAGGGGTGGGACCCACTGGGAGTGAATGAATGGGAATGGGTGGGTCCCACTGGGAGTGAATGAATGAGAAGGGGTGGGTCCCACTGGGAGAGAATGAATGGGTAGGAGTGGGTCCCATTGGGAGTGAAAGGGAAGGGGTGGGTCCCATTGGGAGTAAATGGGAAGGGGTGGGTCCCATTGGGAGTGACTGGGAAGGAGTGGGTCCCACTGGGAGAGAATGAATGGGAAGGGGTGGGTCCCACTGGGAGAGAATGAATGGGAAGGGCTGGGTCCCACTGGGACTGAATGGGAAGGGGTGGGTCCCATTGGGACTGAATGGGAAGGGGTGGGTCCCATTGGGAGTGAATGGGAAGGATTGGGTCCCACAAGGAGAGAATGAATGGGAAAAGGTGTGTCCCAGATGGAGAGAATGAATGGAAAGGGGTGGGTCCCAATGGGAGTGAATGAATGGGAAGGGGTGGGACCCACTGGGAGTGAATGAATGGCAAGGGGTGGGTCCCACCGGGAGAGAATGAATGGGAAGGAGTGGGTCCCACTGGGACTGAATGTGAAGGGGTGGGTCCCATTGGGAGTGAATGGGAAGGATTGGGTCCCAATGGGTCTGAATGGGAAGGGGTGGGTCCCATTGGGAGTGAATGAATGGGAAGGGGTGGGACCCACTGGGAGTGAATGAATGGGAAGGGGTGGGTCCCACCGGGAGAGAATGAATGGGAAGGAGTGGGTCCCACTGCGACTGAACGTGAAGGGGTGGGTCCCACTGGGAGTGAATGAATGGGAAAGGGTGGGTCCCACTAGGAGAGAATGAATGGGAAGGGGTGGGTCCCATTGGACTGAATGGGAAGGGGTGGGTCCCACAAGGAGAGAATGAATGGGAAAGGGTGGGTCCCACCTTGAGAGAATGAATGGGAAGGGGTGGGTCCCACTGGGACTGAATGGGAAGGGGTGGGTCCCATTTGAAGTGAATGGGAAGGGGTTGGTCCCATTGGGAGTGAATGGGAAGGATTGGGTCCCACAAGGAGAGAATGAATAGGAAAAGGTGGGTCCCACATGGAGAGAATGAATGGGAAGGGGTGGGTTCCACTGGGAGTGAATGAATGGGAAGGGGTGGGTCCCACTGGGAGTGAATGAATGGGAAGGGGTGGGTCCCATTGGGAGTGAATGAATGGGAAGGGGTGGGTTCCACCGGGAGAGAATCAATGGGAAGGGGTGGGTCCCACTGGGAGTGAATGAATGGGAAGGGGTGGGTTCCACCAGGAGAGAATGAATGGGACGCGGTGGGTCCCACCGGGAGAGAATGAATGGGAAGGGGTGGGTCCCATTGGGAGTGAATGAATGGGAAGGGGTGGGTCCCATTGGGAGTGAATGAATGGGAAGGGGTGGGTCCCACCGGGAGAGAATGAATGGGAAGGGGTGGGTCCCACAAGGAGAGAATGAATGGGAAAGGGTGGGACCCCCTTGAGAGAATGAATGGGAAGGTGTGGGTCCCACTGGGAGAGAATGAATGGGAAGTGGTGGGACCCACTGGGAGTGAATGAATGGGAAGGGGTGGGTCCCACCGGTAGAGAATGAATGGGAAGGAGTGGGTCCCACTGGGACTGAATGTGAAGGGGCGGGTCCCACTGGGAGTGAATGAATGGGAGGGGGTGGGTCCCAATGGGACTGAATGGGAAGGGGTGGTTCCCACAAGGAGAGAATGAATGGGAAGGGGTGGATCCCACCTTGAGAGAATGAATGGGAAGGGGTGGGTCCCATTGGGACTGAATGGAAAGGGGTGTGTCCCATTTGGAGTGAATGAAAGGGAAGTGGTGGGTCCCACTGGGAGTGAATGAATGGGACGCGGTGAGTCCCACCGGGAGAGAATGAATGGGAAGGGGTAGGTCCCACCGGGAGAGAATGAATGGGAAGGGGTGGGTCCCATTGGGAGTGAATGAATGGGAAGGGGTGGGTCCCACTGGGAGAGAATGAATGGGAAGGGGTGGGTCCCATTGGGACTGAATGGGAATGGGTGGGTCCCACAAGGAGAGAATGAATGGGAAGGGGTGGGACCCACTGGGAGTGAATGAATGGGAAGGGGTGGGTCCCACCGGTAGAGAATGAATGGGAAGGAGTGGGTCCCACCCACTGGGACTGAATGTGAAGGGGCGGGTCCCACTGGGAGTGAATGAATGGGAGGGGGTGGGTCCCAATGGGACTGAATGGGAAGGGGTGGGTCCCACAAGGAGAGAATGAATGGGAAAGGGTGGATCCCACCTTGAGAGAATGAATGGGAAGGGATGGGTCCCATTGGGACTGAATGGAAAGGGGTGGGTCCCATTTGGAGTGAATGGGAATAGGTGGGTCCCATTGGGAGTGAATGGGAAGGACTGGGTCCCACATGGAGAGAATGAATGGGAAAAGGTGGGTCCCACATGGAGAGAATGAATGGGAAGGGGTGGGTTCCACTGGGAATGAATGAAAGGGAAGTGGTGGATCCCACCGGGAGAGAATGAATGGGAAGGGGTAGGTCCCACCGGGAGAGGAATGAATGGGAAGGGGTGGGTCCCATTGGGAGTGAATGAATGGGAAGGGGTGGGTCCCACTAGGAGAGGATGAATGGGAAGGGGTGGGTCCCATTGGGAGAGGATGAATGGGAAGGGGTGGGTCCCATTAGGAGTGAGTGAATGCGAAGGGGTGGGACCCACCGGGAGAGAATGAATGGGAATGGGTGGGTCCCACTGGGAGTGAATGAATGAGAAGGGGTGGGTCCCACTGGGAGAGAATGAATGGGTAGGAGTGGGGTCCCATTGGGAGTGAAAGGGAAGGGGTGGGTCCCATTGGGAGTAAATGGGAAGGGGGTGGGTCCCATTGGGAGTGACTGGGAAGGAGTGGGTCCCACTGGGAGAGAATGAATGGGAAGGGGTGGGACCCACTGGGAGAGAATGAATGGAAGGGCTGGGTCCCACTGGGACTGAATGGGAAGGGGTGGGTCCCATTGGGACTGAATGGGAAGGGGTGGGTCCCATTGGGAGTGAATGGGAAGGATTGGGTCCCACAAGGAGAGAATGAATGGGAAAAGGTGTGTCCCAGATGGAGAGAATGAATGGAAAGGGGGTGGGTCCCAATGGGAGTGAATGAATGGGAAGGGGTGGGACCCACTGGGAGTGAATGAATGGCAAGGGGTGGGTCCCACCGGGAGAGAATGAATGGGAAGGAGTGGGTCCCACTGGGACTGAATGTGAAGGGGTGGGTCCCATTGGGAGTGAATGGGAAGGATTGGGTCCCAATGGGTCTGAATGGGAAGGGGTGGGTCCCATTGGGAGTGAATGAATGGGAAGGGGTGGGACCCACTGGGAGTGAATGAATGGGAAGGGGTGGGTCCCACCGGGAGAGAATGAATGGGAAGGAGTGGGTCCCACTGGGACTGAACGTGAAGGGGTGGGTCCCACTGGGAGTGAATGAATGGGAAAGGGTGGGGTCCCACTAGGAGAGAATGAATGGGAAGGGGTGGGTCCCATTGGACTGAATGGGAAGGGGTGGGTCCCACAAGGAGAGAATGAATGGGAAAGGGTGGGTCCCACGTTGAGAGAATGAATGGGAAGGGGTGGGTCCCACTGGGACTGAATGGGAAGGGGTGGGTCCCATTTGGAGTGAATGGGAATAGGTGGGTCCCATTGGGAGTGAATGGGAAGGACTGGGTCCCACATGGAGAGAATGAATGGGAAAAGGTGGGTCCCACATGGAGAGAATGAATGGGAAGGGGTGGGGTTCCACTGGGAATGAATGAAAGGGAAGTGGTGGGTCCCCACCGGGAGAGAATGAATGGGAAGGGGTAGGTCCCCACCGGGAGAGAATGAATGGGAAGGGGTGGGTCCCATTGGGAGTGAATGAATGGGAAGGGATGGGTCCCACTAGGAGAGGATGAATGGGAAGGGGTGGGTCCCATTGGGAGAGGATGAATGGGAAGGGGTGGGTCCCATTAGGAGTGAGTGAATGCGAAGGGGTGGGACCCACCGGGAGAGAATGAATGGGAATGGGGTGGGTCCCACTGGGAGTGAATGAATGAGAAGGGGTGGGTCCCACTGGGAGAGAATGAATGGGTAGGAGTGGGTCCCATTGGGAGTGAAAGGGAAGGGGTGGGTCCCATTGGGAGTAAATGGGAAGGGGTGGGTCCCATTGGGTGTGACTGGGAAGGAGTGGGTCCCACTGGGAGAGAATGAATGGGAAGGGGTGGGTCCCACTGGGAGAGAATGAATGGGAAGGGCTGGGTCCCACTGCGACTGAATGGGAAGGGGTGGGTCCCATTGGGACTGAATGGGAAGGGGTGGGTCCCATTGGGAGTGAATGGGAAGGATTGGGTCCCACAAGGAGAGAATGAATGGGAAAAGGTGTGTCCCAGATGGAGAGAATGAATGGAAAGGGGTGGGTCCCAATGGGAGTGAATGAATGGGAAGTGGTGGGACCCACTGGGAGTGAATGAATGGCAAGGGGTGGGTCCCACCGGGAGAGAATGAATGGGAAGGAGTGGGTCCCACTGGGACTGAATGTGAAGGGGGTGGGTCCCATTGGGAGTGAATGGGAAGGATTGGGTCCCAATGGGTCTGAATGGGAAGGGGTGGGTCCCATTGGGAGTGAATGAATGGGAAGGGGTGGGACCCACTGGGAGTGAATGAATGGGAAGTGGTGGGTCCCACCGGGAGAGAATGAATGGGAAGGAGTGGGTCCCACTGGGACTGAACGTGAAGGGGTGGGTCCCCACTGGGAGTGAATGAATGGGAAACGGTGGGTCCCACTAGGAGAGAATGAATGGGAAGGGGTGGGTCCAATTGGACTGAATGGGAAGGGGTGGGTCCCACAAGGAGAGAATGAATGGGGAAAGGGTGGGTCCCACCTTGAGAGAATGAATGGGAAGGGGTGGGTCCCATCGGGACTGAATGGGAAGGGGTGTTGGGAGTGAATGGGAAGGATTGGGTCCCACAAGGAGTGAATGAATGGAAAGGGGTGGGTCCCATTGGGAGTGAATGAATGGGAAGGGGTGGGACCCACTGGGAGTGAATGAATGGGAAGGGGTGGGTCCCACCGGGCGAGAATGAATGGGAAGGAGTGGGTCCCACTGGGACTGAACGTGAAGGGGCGGGTCCCACTGGGAGTGAATGAATGGGAGGGGGTGGGTCCCAATGGGACTGAATGGGAAGGGGTGGGTCCCATTGGGAGTGAATGGGAAGGATTGGGTCCCACAAGGAGAGAATGAATGGGAAAAGGTGTGTCCCAGATGGAGAGAATGAATGGAAAGGGGTGGGTCCCAATGGGAGTGAATGAATGGGAAGGGGTGGGACCCACTGGGAGTGAATGAATGGCAAGGGGTGGGTCCCACCGGGAGAGAATGAATGGGAAGGAGTGGGTCCCACTGGGACTGAATGTGAAGGGGTGGGTCCCATTGGGAGTGAATGGGAAGGATTGGGTCCCAATGGGTCTGAATGGGAAGGGGTGGGTCCCATTGGGAGTGAATGAATGGGAAGGGGTGGGACCCACTGGAGTGAATGAATGGGAAGGGGTGGGTCCCACCGGGAGAGAATGAATGGGAAGGAGTGGGTCCCACTGGGACTGAACGTGAAGGGGTGGGTCCCACTGGGAGTGAATGAATGGGAAAGGGTGGGTCCCACTAGGAGAGAATGAATGGGAAGGGGTGGGTCCCATTGGACTGAATGGGAAGGGGTGGGTCCCACAAGGAGAGAATGAATGGGAAAGGGTGGGTCCCACGTTGAGAGAATGAATGGGAAGGGGTGGGTCCCACTGGGACTGAATGGGAAGGGGTGGGTCCCATTTGAAGTGAATGGGAAGGGGTGGGTCCCATTGGGAGTGAATGGGAAGGATTGGGTCCCACAAGGAGAGAATGAATAGGAAAAGGTGGGTCCCACATGGAGAGAATGAATGGGAAGGGGGTGGGTTCCACTGGGAGTGAATGAATGGGAAGGGGTGGGTCCCACTGGGAGTGAATGAATGGGAAGGGGTGGGTCCCACTGGGAG